>NW_028292574.1:10767048-10962722 GCF_029948245.1 Actinia tenebrosa | reverse complement strand
GCAAGACGACTGTTAAAGCACAGGCGGGAGGCAACGTCTTCAAGAGCGTGAGGAAACGTGCCGAATGGCATTAGTAGTATCATAGCCAATAAGGCCGCAAGGAAGAGCCGGCAGGTTGATTGATTCTAAGTAAGTCAAGAAACACTGCGTGTCTTCACAACCAATTGAAAGCCGCCGGAACCGTTTTTAAGAAACAAGTCTCGTCGAGCATACAGTCAGGAAGTGAGAGCGAGCAAGGACATGCAACAGGCCATGCGTGCGATGAAAACGATTTGAAAGAGTGAAGCTAAGACTACGACGATGATTTTGACAGTGATGACCGGGACGTTGATGATGTGGAGGAGTGGAGTCGAAGAAGGAGGAGGGGCATAAAGTCTCAAAATTCGCACACGCCGTGTAACCGTGCACTCATTGCTCGAACACCGTCGTGGGAAGAAGATCTGTGTTAATGCGAAGGAGGCGTCGAAGACCCAGGAGGAACGAAGACGAAGAAAAGATGTATAAGGCGGTAATGGGGCACATAGGATCGTTGAGGATGATGTTGGCACAAGAGGGCGTGCACTTGGGGACGTATGACCGCGTGGTGTACGGCTTGTTGCAAAGCATGGAGTACGATGTCATTTGTGCTGAAACTCAGAAGGAACAACGAAGGCACGAGTGGATCTTCATCAGCTGTTGAGCGAATCTTTGGAAGCCTTGGGTGGGGACAAGTACGGTCAAGGGACCTAAGGAGGAGGAGGAAAGCGTAATCGAAGAAACTGCAAAGACTGAAGGCGAAGGACCTATCGAAATTGTGACTGAATTGATCAAGCCATTGCAATCCGTGAAGCCCGTGAGAGAAAGAGAAAAGTCAGGACAGGAACCAAGGATGAAGCTAGAGAGAAGGTACCGACGTTGATGAAGGAAGGAGAGATCGTACAAGTGGAAGTTTCCTGCAGGCCCCCCAGGCGAGCAAAGCATGTCTTCACTCGAGGAAGAGAATCTGAGGATGCTCCTAGACTCCATTACCAACCCACAGCAGACATCAGTCTAGACGTTTGATTTGATTGTGAAGAAGAGAGCGTAGTAAGATTTTGTTTCATGTAAAAAAGAAAGGAAAAATAAAGAGACCAGACTTTTGTTACTCAAACGTTGTCTTTATTGCTTCTACGTTTACATCTTTGCGGCAACAATTGCCTTGACAGGGTTGACCCAAGGGTCCTATCTTGCTGTTGAACTTGGGACGGAGGGACTTGGGAATCATGACTTGACACACAAACTGACAGACTTTTCTTGTCGTTGTCTCTCTTGTTGCGAGCGGTGAAGGGTTTGACAAACTTGGAAAAGGACCCGCCACGGGCTCGGGTGTAGAGATAGGCCAGGCAGTAATGCCCGCAGACGTACGTGTTGTAGGCTTGCAGCTGAGGCATCTTGACGACGTCCGTCATGCCGATGAGCTCTTGGAGGAGTGGATCTTGATAGGTCTTGAGATTCTGGGATCCATACGAGTCCATGACTTCGATGCGTTTGGTATCGACGTCGGGAGCGTACAAGGCGATCCAATGTTGGCCGGGCTTGTCGATGGGGGTCGGTATTGAACACCATGCCCCAAGGGCGGGGTGGGTCTTGCCCATCGCGGTACTTCTTGAGCAGGGCTAGGGCTTGGTCGGCGCCTTGAGTGCCGACGTAGGAGTACGTGGGGTGCTTGTGATAATTGGGAGGGTACGATGCGACCGTGTTGATTTGATCGGTAAGGAGTTGACTCTTTCTGTTCATGATCTAATAGCTGTATCTCTGGGAAGCGTTCTTGTTACCATCCAACCACGTTTCTTGTTCAAAGTATCCGCTGACGACCATGGTGGTGTTGTTGGCTGTGTTGGCTGAGAAGTCGACGTCGATGTTGACGTTGCCTACGTTTCGAGCGTAGCTGTAGCCAAAGTTTTGTTCGCCGTCGGGGTTGAAGTTGTAGAGGATGAGATAATTGCCGTCCTTATACCCTTTTCGATCGATGCCGGTGGGTGCAGAGTCGATGCCACGTCCTGAGAACTGAAGAAGGGTATTGAAACCTTCTTCCTTATGATGCGAGGTCAGGTCCAATCGCTGATGGGGAATTTCTTCTCCGTCGACGGTCACGCGAAATGGACGATTGATGCATGTCGCAGAAGTTGTAAGGAGAATGAGCTAGGTCCCCATCGAAGGCAGCACCTCGCTGAAATCCAATGATCATGTAGTGGGTCGGTACCCCTGAAACACGTTGTGCATCTGAGCCCGTCGTCGACCATCGGGAACGGTGTGGGTAACGGTTTCTGTTGGTGAAGTAAGGGTAGAGGGCAATGTCTTGGTTTTCCAACATGGCAGCTTCCATCTTGATGTGCAATTCGCTGTTGACGTCCACGTGGCGAATGTGCAACTTGGGAGAATAGTTGACTATTCTGTAGGTGGCGTTAGCGTGGGTAATGGCTGTAGCCCCCACGGTGGGACCATTCATCATGACCAATTCTCGAGGGTTCCATTGAATTCTGAATTTCAATTCACAGCCAGGAGTCAAGTAGCGCTGGCTGGAGAAGAGGGGGATGACGGGTCTGAGGATGAACTTGACGGCTCGGTTTTGACAGCACAATCCCAACACGTTCCTTGGCGCCTTGGTTAGGCGTGACGCGAGTGGCAGCAGCACGAATGGCGTCTCCTACTTCACCAGCTGTGAGCGCTGCACCCGCCATGTTTGGATTCGCGATGGCCACGTCGTTGGGATTGAGCTGATCAAACTTGTCGGGAGTATCCGTGGCCCATCCTTCTAGGGACAGCAGGGATTTCTTTTCTTCTTCAGAATAGTTCAGCAGTCGATCGAAGTAAGCTTCGAGATGGTAGTGGTCGGCGTTGACGGTCACGGCTCCTTTGTTAATAGTCAGTTGAATTTGTTTGATGAGAGAGTGAGCCACGTTGTTGATGGGAACGGCCGACGAGGTATTGGTCAGGAGTGCACCATTGGGGGCGTCGAGAAATTCCACGTCGAATTCCAGCAGGATCTTGGTCATGTCGATCCAGGTACGGGTTCGGTCCACGGTGATTTCCAAAGGGTCCACGGCCGCCGTGGCTTGCGAGTAGACTTCCCATTTGGATTTTTCACACGTGACGTCGATGGGCAGTCGTTTAAACAAATCGACCACGGTCCCTTTGTGTACTTTCAAGGGAGGGGCATCTTCGCGCGTGGCTTTAGCGGCAGGAGCGGCACGTCCTCCGTGTTGTCGTTTCATGACGAGGTCGAGTGACGAATCAGGGTAGGTCGGGCAGGTCGGCGGTCCTTTTTATATGGTCTAACTGTTGAGGATGTCGTTTCGCATCACCTTGTACTTGGTGCGTCCACGCGTGAGCACGCCTTGCTTTTCGCGTTTTTGGGCAGGGGTCAAGCTATTGTCCTGAGCAATTTTCTTGGACTTCTGATCGATGGCATGGATGAGGTTGTCTACCTTTTTCAACTGCTTGACTTGTTGAGGCCTGAGGTTGTTCAGCGGCGTAGACGTGCCGGGCACGTTCCCAAAGTGGATTTGACGCTTGAGTGGGGTTTTGCCTTTGCCTGTATAACCACGACCACGACCGCGACCTGGACCTGAACCCGTACCCGTACCTTTAGGAGTAACGCTTCCAGGCCCAGGCGTGACTCCCGAGGGTCCTGCAGGAACGAACCAAGCAGGGGTGGTGCCGACGACGGATCCAGGACCAGGAACAAGAGCAGGAGCAGGACCAGGAGCAGGACCAGGGGCAGGACCAGGTGCAGGCGCAGGAGCAGGACCTGGGGCAGGAGCCACTGCAGGAGTAAGTCCTTTTTGAGCCATGGCTTTTGGTCTTGAAAGCTGGTCGCATAGTTGGTCATGAAGCGAACACGCTCGTCGGGCGTGAGACTGGGATCGGACATGACTTGCTTGACCATCTTATCCGCGTACTTGACGAATTCCACCTTGGGGGATTGCTGCAACGATTGTTGAACGGCCATGGTGTGCATCAATTCGTTCATGCGGACGTTCCCATCTCGGTCCACTCCTGCGATGGCTCCTCCAGCTTGGGACTTGGCGGCGGCGGCGGCGGAAGCAGCTACGTTTTCTTTAAGGTGTTTGAGTTCTTCTTGCAGGCGATTCCAGAGAATGACGGGAACCACGTAAGAGTTGGTGCCTGTGCTGCTGTTCATTTCGTAGTGGTGACGACTTGACGACCTTTAGGATAAAGCGTAACGGGGCGGCCTTTTATGACGACGTCCAAGGAGTCGTTGTTGGACGGAAGATGCCGGAGGCTGGCGGGTGCCATACGGCGAAGAGTCTGAACCTTGTTGGAGGGCACGGCGGGACGTGGTTGTGAAAATCGAATGTGAAAGGGGTTGGTCACGGGTCCGTAGTCGGGAATGCCAGGAGCCAAGGTTCCACGCAGAGCTGCCTTGATCTTGGGTGTGGTGGACGACCGTTTTCGTTTGGCCCCGCCCAACTGAGTATGCTTTGCACGTTTCTTGCCTCCGCGTTGACGTCGTCCTTTCTTGTAATTAACCATGATGTGTTTATGTTTCAGTGAGCAATGCCTTCAATTCGTTGTCGCCGTCGTAATCAAAGTCTTGAAGCGATTCGCTGGCCGAGGGGTTCTCCTCCTCCTTTTTATCTTCTTTGGGGGCTCCTACTTTCTTGATTTTGGTCGTGGCCACGTTAATGCCTTCGGCCAGAGCTCCTGCGGCCGCATGCTTGGCCAGACTCACGCCGGCTTTCTTGAGGCTGGGAGCCGCGATCTTGGCCAGGGCTTTGATGGCCGTGCCGACCAATTCGGCTTTGGATCCTCCTCGCTGAAGGCTAGAGCGTCGTAGGCTCTGAATGGTAGGATGCCGATCGTTGACCACCGACCCGAACCAACGTCGAGCGGCCTTGGGCATTTTCTTGTTTCCTCCTCCCTTCATGGGGAGTTCCCCATTGGCTAGTTTTTTGCACATGTCTTTGATGTACTTCCATTGGTCGTCGCTACCGCTACGTAGCAGAGGAACCACTTGCGTAGGGTGGCATTGTGCCAAGGAGCGTATATAGGACTTTCCATCCATGCTGTGAAACATTCGGTGCGTCGACGTTATGTCCTATGAACGTGTGGGGGCTCAAGATTTATACCTACGTTACGGTTTAGGACAGCATACCGAGCGCGAACCTTTCTTCCAAGCTCCCGGTGTTGCTCCTCGAACGCCCCGTACGACGTCCACGGCCGAACGGGCCGCCGATCGTTTCCTGATGAATACGCCCGTCCTACCGCCCCTGTCGCCGTTGCCTCCTTCGCCCACACAAAATTACGATGCGGACATGCTGCAGTTGTTGGGCTCACCGTTCAACTTGCCAGACGACATGGTCAGCGTGTTGTCCAGCGACACGCCCTTGTCGACGGGAAGCGACTTGGCCCGGGCCATGGACCCACCATCACCCGAACCGTCACCAGGTCCATCCCCCGAGAGATCACCCGGTGTATCGCCAACCTTTTCACCCTCAGCATCGCCTGCGGCATCACCCCCTTCGGAAGTGGCGAACTTGGCGGCATGGACGCCAGGCAGTGGAGGGAGATTGACGTCGTTGCCGGACGCTACGTTGGATCAGATGAACAAGGAGGAATTGCGCGAGTACGCCGAGGCCTTGAAATCGTTGGCGGAGAAGTACCCCCAGGTGAAAGAGACCTTGACGCCTACCATCAAGAACGTGATGACGCGGGTGGACGGCCGATGGCGAGGCAATCGAAGCGAGAAAAGGATGAACTTGGCCGAAGTGGAAGAGTACGTCAAGGAATTGGAAGCCACCGATCAAAGCAAGTTTGACGAAACGTCTCAAATGCGGATTCGCTATGCCCTGGAAAAAGCCTTAGCGCGACGACTGCAGCTGCGCAAGGAAGCCGAGCAAGACAGGAGGAACGGCGGGGATGATCCCGAAGGGGACGATGGCGA
Organism: Actinia tenebrosa; assembly: GCF_029948245.1. Taxonomy (NCBI): domain Eukaryota; kingdom Metazoa; phylum Cnidaria; class Anthozoa; order Actiniaria; family Actiniidae; genus Actinia; species Actinia tenebrosa. The sequence goes on along the minus strand of NW_028292574.1, from coordinate 10,956,796 downwards.
CGGCAGCGATGGTGGCGATGGTGGCGGCGACGACGATGACGATGACGCTAATGACGATCATGGGGAACGCTTTAAGAACGCGGATCAAGATACCGTATCCAAAGCCTTGCGCAAAAAATTAGGCAAAGGGGATCATCAAACCATCGCCAATACCACCACCGTGACCACGGTCCGTCGAGGCAAGCGGCCTGTGGTGGAACGCGAGCACACCAGCCAAACCTTCCCCGGTCCCGGCAGCGATAACGACGATGATAATGATGGCGGCGGCGATGACGCGACGATTGAAGGCGGCGTACTGCGGCGCAAGCGAAAATCTCGAGTGTCCAAATCCAAACCTCGTCGCAAGAAACACAGTCAACAGGGAGGGTATAACAAGACCCCTCACGAGGTAGTGGATCAGTACATTCGCTTTCTTCGCGACGCCAAGAGAAAGAAACGATCATGAACGTAGAAGCAATCAAACCGTTTAACTCACGATGGCAGCATCCGTGCAACGTCGTCGTGGCCGGACCTTCCAAGAGTGGCAAGACGCGGTTCATCCGCAAGATGATTCGTCATCGGACGTGGAAGTTCGATCCCCCCATCAAGTACGTGGTGTACTTGTACAGCATATGGCAAGACGAGTACGACAACATGAAAAAAGAATTTGGAGACGAGGTTAAGTGGGTCAAAGGATTGCCCGACGACCCCTATGCCCTATTCAAGCGAACCCCAGGACTGCTGATCGCGGACGACCTGATGGGAGAAATGGAATCGGATCATCGTCAGATCTCGAAATGGTTTACCAAGGGAACCCACCACATGGACGTGAGTCTGGTCGTGCTCATGCAAAACGTGTTTCCCGCCCACATGCGAACCGCCTCCCTCAACGCCCACCGCATCGTGCTGTTTCGCAATCCTCGAGACAAGTCTCAGCTGCAAGCCTTGGCGCGTCAAGCGTTTCCGGGTCAAGCCAAGTGGTTGAACCGTGCTTTGGAGGAAGCCAGCAAGCGACCGTTTCGTCCGCTCATCATGGACTTTGATCAATCCACGCCCGACGAGTACCGACTGTCGTTGGACCCCTTCCCTGAAGACTTGAAAGATTCCAACAAACCCTTCCCCCAAGTCATACTCCCCTAGTCGTGAAATAATAAAGAAAAAATCAATGAAACGAACACGGTGTCGTCTTTACTTCTTTCTCTTTAATCTACATCCATAGCGATGCGTCCATCGTACAACTTGACAAAAATATCGTAAGCTTTAACAATGTCTCTTTCTTTAGTCCGTATGCCTTGTTGGGGTCCGTGGGTCATACGGTACGTAATGTACTTGGTATACCGCTCTTCGCTGATGCGCTTGAATACGCCATTCTCAGTAATCAGTCGGGGTTGATTCATCTTCTCTAGTCGAACAAAGCGTTTAGGGTAGACTTGGCGTACTTGGATCCAGAACTCTTGATGCTTTTCTTGATGCTCCCCACTTTGCTGGCTTCGGCGTCTATCTTTCGTTTCAAGTCGACTCGAGCTTCGGTCGCTTCGTCTTTGAGGGCTTCTTTCAAATCTTTACCTTCCAGTACCTCCGAGGCCACGTTAGCCAACGCTTTGCCTCCTCGGTCCACGGCAGCGTCTTTTACAGCATTAATCTTGGGTATGACGTATTGCATGGCCCCACGCCCCAACCGTCCGATGCTTAGTCCTCCTCCGGCTTGTCGAGGGGTATAGACGGGAATGTTGCCGCCTCCTTCTTGGGGAACGTAAATGGGAATGTTCATGGTCCTTTCTTGAAATCCAACGATACGGTGGTTACTCCTGAATTGAGGAAGGGAAGCTCTTGTCCTGCTTCGTCTTGCACGGCAAAGGCCACGGTCTGGTAACTATTCTTGGAGAGGGGGTAGTATTTAACGTGTTGGGGTTCGAACACGTATTCCTTGGGTTCGGCTGCGGCACCCATGGACACGGACGAGAGGGGAACCACGTCCATGAGAGGGATGATCTGATCGCCGACGTGTTGATTGTGGACCAGACTGCAGGTCACGTACGCATTCTTGGGAACGGCCTTGGTGTTGGTGACCACGTCAATAGCGTAGGGACCACTCTGAGAATTGAGGACGTCCTTGTTGCCTCGAAGCTGGGTATACTGATACCCCGGGATACGGGCCACGCGATTGGATTGCGGCTCCGTATTGGTCTTCTGATCAGACTCCACATGACCTGAAGGTCTCCATCCTTCCTTGCACGTGATTCTGACAAATTCGCCTGGACCCATGACGGCGGCATCCACGCTTTCATACTCCAGCCCAGCACTCGATCCATTGTTAAAGTTCAGCAAGTCGTAGAACCCCTTGGGCATGGTCAGGTACAACTCGCTGGGAGTGACGGTTGTACTCGATGGACCTCCTGAGGACGATGGCGGTCCATTGATATCGACTATGGGTCCTAGGCGTTCAAAGAACCCCATCTTTAGGTAAAAGCGGCCGAACGTGCTGACGTCAAGGCTGGTTTGAATGAGATACACGGGAGAATGATCCTCCACAACGTCCTTGGAAAAAGGAGGAACGAAAGAGTGCCACTGGGTAGTGCCATCCTGTTGAAGCGTTCCCTGTATGGGAGTGCTAGGATCAACGATCCAAAAACCCAGCCGTCGCATGACTGTGTTGTCGGTTGGAGCTTGGGGTCCCACCAGTACGCTGTGGCGCGACGTAAAGTCCCATTTGGTTTTGCTCTGGTCGGCCTCCATCTTGACCCCATTGGCAAGGAATAGATGATGAAGGTCGTCCAGGTTCTTTCTTCCTCTGAGGTCAGTGTTGATGAGCACGTCTGACCCTGAAGAGTCATCCACCCACGTGGCCGTATGGGCTGCACTCAGCCTTCCAACGCCGAGCCCCTTGAATGCGCCTCCAACGCCCCCATTGGCCGGCTTTGCTTGCGTTTGTGGGAACCAGCTATCGAACACGGCATCCACTTGCTTCCTGAATTGAGCACACAAGTCTTGCACGCTGTTGACGTCGCTTAGGGTGAACGTGTGCTGCGCCCCAGGAGGCAGCTTGCTCTTGAGGTACCCGCCGGCGTCCAGTCTAAAGGTCCATTGCGTGGACTTGGACGTGCTGGCCACGGGAGGCAGCGTCACCTTGGTCAGTCCTACTCTCCATTGATCACTCATTCTTTGAGATGCCGGTAGTTCGCCCGTAAAGTTCCCTGGTCGATTGGAAGGAAAGCGAGGTTTGGATTGGTTGGACAGAAGCGTCAAGCTCATGGAGGAAGAATCGTACTCGTCGACTTGAGGCGTGAAGAGAAGGCAAAGGGTGGTGTCCTTAGTAGGTCTGTCTTTTAGCCAGACTGGCGGGCGGCCCTTGGTGTCGGCCAATTTAAACCCTACGCTCTCGAGGTAACTTCGGTTGACGCGACGGCGGAAGGGATGCTTGGATTCTTGGTAGCGGATGGCTTGGGCGGAGGACGTGGTAATGCGCTCGATCAGCGGAAAGTAATCGTGGCCCACGATCTCGTAGCGAATGAGATTCGTGTACAGCAGCAAGTCGCCTTTGGTCTGCGTGGTTTCCGGCGTCATGATGGCTTGGATTTCCACCGACCACACGCCCGGCAAGTGCCATCCTATGGGCAGCTGGACCACGAATTCTGAGGCGGTGTTGTCTTTGGTCTGGGGGTACTCGGGATCGGGCTTGCTGTTGAACCAGTAGATAAATGGTTTGCGCTCCAACCTCATGGTTTCTTCTTGGGGCCCAAGTCTTCGACTTGGCGTTCGTCGATCCAATTGGCGTACTTTTCAGGCCACCCTTGATATTTGACCAGCACTTGGGGACGACCTGTAGCGGGGTCCGTCCTACGTTGAAGTATCTTCTCGATGCGATAACGCATGTGCTTTATTTCTTCGTCTTCGACCTTGAGCAGCTCCTCTTCGTAAAACGTGCCCTTTAATATATCCTCGCCGTCGTAGTCCATCAAGCGGTAGTACGCGGGAGGGCCGGGATCGCGGGCTCGGATCTTGAACCATTCTTCCGACCACTGAGGCAAGTAGCCCTTGTCGAAGATCGTGGTTTGACGGCTGATCCGGACCACGTCGCCCAGGTTAAACTTGTAAGGCCCCTTGAGCTTTTGTCGCGCTCCTCGTTCGGGACCGTACTCCCCGTACAATTTTTTCCACACCTCCCCTTCGTTCCCGCGATGGACCGAGGCCGGCGATTGCTTCAACGTGCCGTGTCGCTGATGGTTGTACGACTCGACCAACGGACCAATCACGTCCACCCACCGTCGAGTCCCATTTTCGTAGAAGTACTTCCACAGCCGTCCTTTCAACGTTCGCTGCAACCGTTCTACGATGGCGGCCTTGGTGGTGGACTCTCCCGACATGAGCTTGGGTGGAAGGGGGCAGCTGGCAAACAAGTCTTTGACATCCTTGTTGTAGAACTCGCTCCCCTTGTCTACGTACACGGTACGAGGCAACGTATGTTTCTTGTCCGGGTCTTGGGCCACTTCCTCAAAGATCTCGCGAATGCCCCGTGCCGTTTCTTCCCCCGTCTTCCGTTTCAGCGGCCGTACCCAGCAGTACCGAGACAGCACGTCGACCACGAACAAGATCCACCCCATCCCATCGTTGGCCGGCTTGTCCCACGTCATGTCCGACAAGTCCATCTGCCACTGCTCGTCCATGGAAAACACGACAAAGGGACGACGAGGATAATTACGCCGTGCTGGGCGATGAATTTGGTGTGTCGTCTGCGCTTCCAGCTACTTCTTCTTGATGGCTTTCGCTCGAGGTCCCTTGGAGACGTCGCCGGGGTCGGACAAGAACGCGGAGGTTCCCGCTAGGGCTTGGGGGTGTTCCGCCCCCACTTCGAAGTACCGACTGTACCACTTGGACGCTTGCTTCTTGCTGGCCACCGTGGCGGCGGCGGCGGCGGCCGCTGCGATGCTCTTCTTCTTTCCTTTCTTCCCTCTCGTCTTTCCAGCGGCGGATCGACCTTTGCGCGTGGATGACGATGGATCCCCCGCAGCACGACGAGAGGCAGCATCGGACGCGTGCTTGACGTCCGCACCCGATGCGGTTGTTGCTGATGTCGCCATCAGGCTGGTCTTCTCCGTTGCTTCCCGACACGATGGCGGCGGCTTTCTTGGCCAACCAACGCCCGATTCGTTCTGCGGCGATTTGAGTCATGACGACGATCACGTCTGCCTTTATGCCCCCTTCTTTTATGGACCTTTAATACCCATAAGGCAACGTGGTCAGGCCTTGATCAATACGTTGTCGTTTGGTATAGACCAAGCGCACGTCCTTGTCCATGGGTACCGTTCGCAGTACCTTGTGCGTGCTGTCCCTCACGATCTTGCGCGGGTAACTCACCGTTACCTTTTCGTTCTCTTGGACGAGCAGACGTTTCATGCTCTTTAGGTGGACCAGTTCTTTGGCGCAGGGGGTCAAACTGATGCCCTTGCACTTCACGACGCACTCGCCCTTCTTGGTGCGGTACGCGTACGTCTTGGGGCCCAAGGACACGTATTCCACGATCCAGTTGGTGTCCGAATCGCCGCATTCGTCCGACCATTGCCCCAGCTGCTCCCCCGTGTCCAGTTCCTCGTCCCCTTCCCGCGCCGTCTTGTAGATGATGGAATCCGTGTCGTGGTACAGCACGCGGTCCCCCAGAGCACTCAGCTTGTCGTACAACCGCAAACGGGCCCAGGCCGTCACGAACGCTGGAATGACGACGTTGCCGTTTGGGTTGCACGCCGTGGACTCGCGGTGCACGTCGTAGTTGACTTGTACCATGTCGCCCGTCAGCAGCAGCACCGTCTTCACGTTGACCGTATCGTCGTGCAGCAGTTCGAAGAAGAGGCAAGGTTCCGTGACGTACTCGACCTTGCCGCGAAACGGATTCTGTCCGAACTTGCCCCACAACGAATTCAGGTTCAACTTGGCCACCGAACGCAGCCCCGGATTTTTTACGACGTTCTCGTACTGAAGATCGATGCCCTGACTGGCCTTCACGGACCGCATGAATTCCCGCTTCTTGTCTTCCGTGTCGCAATCGGACGGCCACCCCGAGGCTTCCATCTTCATTTTCAGATTTTCACGAATGTACGATCGAAACAAGTCGCTGCTGCGTTCGGGGTAGTGCCACACTTCGTGCACCTGAGCCACTTCGTACCCCTGGTTCAGCGCTTCCTTCAACTCGGGGGTCGTCCACACGCCGTGCCGTAAGCGCCGCTCTTCTAGGGTGTGCGTGCACTCTCCACCCTCGTCCACGTCCTTTTCGTCACAGCAGGCCGCGCACAACGTGAACATCAGCTTGTGGTCGGCGATGCGCGGAAGCACGGGGAAGAACAATCCGCGGGGAGGGTCCACGTCACACTTGACCAAGCCGAACCACTCTTCGTCCAGAATACAATCCGCGATCTCCTCGGGGTCTAAGTCCAAATCTTCGCCCAAGTACACCATGGGGTGGCCTATGGGATACTCTTCCTCCCACATCACCGTAGGGTACAGCGACACCACGTCCACGTACCGTATGCGATGCACGGGGTCCGAGCACAACATCAAGGCCATGGCCTCGTCGTCCGACTCGTCGACTTGGACTTCCCCCTCGCAGTACGCGTAGAGTCCCACGGCGTTGGTGCGTCCTCCCATCAACGCTTCGCGAGGCTGTATGGGGTCCAAGTTCTTAATCCACTCGGGGAACACGTGATACTCGCGTTCCGCATCCCACACGTGACTCCACATTTCCACCACGTGATGTCCCGCGGCACGCAGTTCCAACGTTCTCTCCCGCGTCTTGTCGAACAGATCGCCCATGGTTACGCCCAGGTGAGCATGAACTTGACCTCGCTTGAAGCACACTTCGCACCCGTGGTAGAAACACCCGTGGAACTGATACACGGTGTTGGTTCGCCGATCGTACCCGTCCACTTTGCTGCCTTGCAAGGTCGCCTCGCCCCGCGTACTTCCGGCCCAACGCAGTTCGGGCAGCCCCAACGAGTGCAACCACTCCAGAGCTTGGACCGATTGGATGTCCCGCTGACGATACCCCAACGGCGGCACGACGCCCATCACTTCCGATTCCAAAAAGTTCCTCTTGAAGACCGTCAGGCAGGTCGAGGCAATGGTGACGCACTCCGCGAAGGGGTCCACGTCGAACTTGTCGACGTAAAGCTCCCGAAACTTTAGACATCCTCGGGCCATCACCATCACGTCTTGGATGCAATACTTCTCGATTTCCTTTTTCATGACGAACGTCTTGCCCTCCTGCTCGTGCCACCACTCCATGAACGCTTCCTTCTCGCGGACGTCCATGTCGTCCACGCCGTAATACTCGGGAGCGGGGTAAGGGCCCTCGTACTGCGTATTCTCCAACGTGTTGAAGAAGTGAGGAAAGTGACCCTTGTCGCCTCCCGAGGTTCCGAAGGTGGACGGGAACTTGCGTAGAGCCATGGAAATAAAGCACACCGAATCTTTAAACGCAATCCCTTCCAGCGTCATGGTGATGACCTTACTCCCTTGGTACACGCACTTGGGCTTGATGCCTCGCTTGACGCACTCCTCCAGGATAGGGTACGAGTCGTACCCCTTGAGGTTGTGGGCCATGAACGTGTACAAGGCATGCACGTCGCGCTTGGGGCCCAACAACCAATCCATGAAGGCCGCGGCATCGTCAAACACGAACATCCGTTGTCGGCCGCACGTTCCTGCGCATCCTCGCGTCCGGTACTCTTCCACGTGAGAAGCACACTCGTGGCACGTCAGCAGCACTACCACTTTGTTGACCACGTGCCGTTCCTCCAGGCACCGAGCCTCGAAGTCAAAAAACGCCAGAAAGAATTTACGTTTTTCGTTCTCCTTCTTCTTGGGTCGCGTTTCCGTGGAATCGCTGCTCACTCCCTTGACGTAGCACAAGTGTTCTCCTCGCTTTACTTTCTTCTCCCGACACACCAAGCAATCGTATTCGTAACAGACGTGATCGTCGACCATGTACCACACCCTAGTCTTTTGGTCGTAGCGCATCCGATCCACGGTGGTCCCGCACCCCCGACACACGTACCGTCGTTCACAGGTGGTATAGGTCAACGATCCCTTGTGACGTCGCATCAGGTGCGAACGGTAACACACGCCGGACCAAAACCCGACGCGACATGCGTCGCACGTGATGCGTTCGTTAGAATACTTGACGTAGTGGTCGTTCCGCTCCTCCCCACACCGCAAGCAAGGGCGGACGCACTTGTGCGCTTCCTTATTGCTGTACCCCTTATTGCATTGCGTGCAGAAGTACGATCGTCCCAACCACCCCGTCATGGACTCGATCCAAGTGAAGTGCTCGTCCATCCAGTTCAAGTAAATGGGGGTCAACGTGCCCTTGCTCTTTCCTACACTGCTCCCAAACGAGGCTACCACGTACCGGTTCTTCTCGTCGTACACGCACAACTCGAATCCGTGTTCTTCATCCATCGCGTAGCCCTCGTTAATGCTCGCACACCACCGCTTGACGTCGTCCAACCCGCACGCTTGATCCCAGGTGTCCTCCATGCCCATCTCGCCGTACCAATCCTGCAACGACTTCTCGTACCCTCCTTCGACCGTCACTTCCAACCCCATCCCCTTCAGCGCCCGGTACAAGGCCCTACCCAAACAATTCTCGTGTTCGTCGTCGAAGACCCGCGAGACCTTACGCCGCTTGGCTTCCTCCGTGGTCTTGTAGTACGGCCTCTTCTTGCCCTGTTGGTACTTGGTTAAGGCCTTTTTTTCACTGCAGGCATGCGTTCTTTGATGACGATAAGTCATGCCGCACCTCAAGCACAGCCGATGGTGCAAAAACTCGGCCTCCCCATACAACACGTTGGGCGACACGACGTCCAGCATCGCGGGGTCTCCTTCATCCAGCCACATCACCCATCCCTCCGTTTCGCTGCTGTACACGCTTTTCCAGATGACCTCGTGATGCGCTCCCGGGCCTCCCTTTTGGCAAAGGACCAAGATGTTCGTGGTAGGGTGCACGACGCACCAACGCGTCAATATTTCTTCCCACGTCCATTCGTGCTGCACCTCCAACTCTTGCCTCACCTCGTCCCTCGTTCTCACGCTTCGCCACGCCAAGATCTGAATCACGTGTTCCGCTACCTTCGATCCCACCGCCGCCGGCGGCTTCCGTAGCACTCCCCTTTCCAACCGATCTCGCAACAGTTCAGGCGTCATGATGGTCGTCGTACACACCCGTCCTCGTCCCCTCACGTCCTTGATCACCGTCACCGTAATGTCCAACGATCGACCCAGCATCCATTCTTTCTTGGACTGTTGAATCATTTCGATGGCGTTGGTCAACATCAGCCTCTGAAATTGAGGCGTGTGGTACGGGCGTATGGCCAACGACACCGGGTATTCCAAGTCCCCACCGTACAGAGTCATGCCTACTTGATCCCGAGCCGTCAATCCTTCCTCGCCGGCAATGCGTTCCATGACTTGATCAAATAAACGTTCCACCCATCGCACCCCCCATTCGTCTTCTCCTCCTTCTCCTCCCTCGTCCAAGTCCTCATCGTCGTCATCGTCGTCGTCGTCGTCGTGCCCCACGTACGGCCTACGTTGGCGACCGGCCTGTTCCAAGCTGGACCTCGTCTCGATCCGATACGAAACGACCCGCGTCCTCATGGGCACGTTCACCGCAAACACCGAGCGTGCACAACTCTTAATCAGAGACGAGCTCCTGGTGCTCCTGCCTGATGCCATGGTGAGAAAACACTAAACGATTGCCCACACCGTACTCCTCTATTACGTATACTCTCGTACGCCCTCGTTCTGAATCCGCCAATGCCTGCTTCACTCGGGCCCGTTCTCTGGCTCGGCGCGCTAACACGAACGCCAACCTCCTCTTCCGCTCCTGACGCTTTTCAATAGCATCGATCCATCCCGTTAACGTATTGGCTAGACCGTGTACCGCCTTGACGTATTCCTTCGCGTCTTGCAAAAACTGAGGGTCGGGAGTCGTGCCTTCCTTATAATGTTTGGATAATGCCTTCGCAAAGCCTTCCTTCAGAAAACAAAAAGCAAAAGACACCAAGTTAAGATTCAACGGTGTACCCGTATTTATTCACGTATTCGGTTACATATTGTTTCAGCAATAGTACATCAAATTTATCTAACTCTTCAATGCCTCTAGTCTTTAACAACTCCATCACGTTAAAAAATGTTCTTCGAACTAGAATGTATTGCGTGCTTGACAACATGTCTTGATTGCTATAATCATCTTGTCGCACTGCATCCAAGGCTTGATAAATGGTATTCTTTATTCTCTTATTCATTCTTTGCTTTCGATCGCATCTCTTTGTCATTTTCATACTGATGAGTACTGCAGTGTTTAAAAAAGCAAAACATAAGCTTATGCCTAAAGCCACGCACACACGTAACGCTTCATCGTACTTACCACACTGGTATCTTCGTATACTACGTTGGCTTTACTGGTGATTCACTATACGAAAACCTATGGAAACCACAGATCCTGGTCCCCCTATATAGACCCCACCTAGGGGGGTGGGGGGACCCCCCTACCCTCCCCTCCCTACCCCTATATATCTAACCTCATTTTCGTACCCAATCACCAAATCGTATACCTAGATACCTAGTACTTAGTTACTTACTTAGCCAACGCCGTCCTTCATCATGCCTCCCAAGAGATCTAACCGCCGCGTGGTCATCCCTCATCCAGATCAAGTAGATCGAACGGTGTCTACTCCTCCAGCGACGCCGCCACCACCTACCGCGGAACCCGTCCCTGCACCGGTACCTCAGTTCAATCGTTTCAACATTGACGATCCCTATGATTCCGATGATCCCGTGGTGGTCAACGCCCGCAATGCCTACATCAACAATCATGATTCGGATAATGAATCCAATGCCGAAAAAGACGAAGAAGAAGAAGGTCCTTCTGCTCCTAAACGTAAGCGGGAGGATGTGGAACAAGAAGAACGTGAAGTAGGTCAGGAGGACCCTGAAGCCATTACCGCGGACGAGACCAGTCAGGACGAAACCTTGGTATGTACCATTTGTATCTTGCCTTGCGAATGTAATACTTCAGAACCCTTCGTCATGACACCCTGCTGCAATCATCCCCTTCATGGCGCCTGCGTCCTGCACTACTTGGAAATGAAGCGTACCCACTTTAGCATCATGTGCCCTCATTGCACCCAAAACTTATGCGTGGGTCCTGATTACATCACGCCCGACCAATTCCCCGACGGGGTGGCCGACCGAGACGATTACAACTACGTCATCCACAACCACATCATGTTTCGCTTGCCTCGTTCGTGCTACGAACAGTACTATGACGAAACCTACAGAAAACCTTACCATACCTATGCTCCAATGTTTCATATGCTCTTGCCCACCCCTAGGAAGCGCTTCGTCGCGTCATCGACTTCATCTCTAACGGCTACAAACAAAACAAACAAGACATCCACGACCTCTACTTCTTCTTCCAACGCCAAGAACAACTAGTCACCCATTTCGAAAAACAATGGAAACTTCAAGGCGATTTCAAAGGCATTCACGAACTCCTTCAAAAGCAACTTCAATCCTGCAGCATCCTTAAGATAGGCCTCGCTCCTCCTCACACCAGAACCTAAAAGAACTCTATTTTTTCAGACCGCAATCGCCACCACCGCCACAAACGTCTTACGCAAACACATTGGACGAACCCTAGTACTTACCCAACTGCTTGACAATTTTTACGACCTCCTCTACGACAAAAAACTCTGGTTACTCCATACCCGCCTCAGCAGCGATACCCACCCTCTCCTCCACCAACTGCAATGCTATGAACGATGCCTCAAAAACAAACTCAGAGTCTCCGGCATTGACATCGAAAGATTCACTGAACTCGAAGGAGGGGACTTCGTCACCGGCATGTTCTGGCTCGATACCCTTGCCCATACCTTGTGATCTTCACCTTCTGTTTTCTTCAGGCCGCCACCGCCGTCGTCTGCGCCATTTGCCTCTCCAACGTACCCCTCAACGGTCCCAACACCGTCCTGACCCTTTGTTGCAAACACCAATTTCACTACGACTGCCTCAACCAATGGCGTACTCATCAAAATACTCAGTGCCCCATGTGCAGGACCCGACCCATCAACACCGATCCGCCCTTCCTCACTACCCTGGAACTCTTACCTCTCGACTCTAACGAGGAGGACGACAACGACTACCAAGCCAACGACACCCCTCCACAGGACGACATCGACCACCAAGCTCGCCCCTTTACCATCATCCCCTCCACCACCATCGCTCTCGAAGATGCCCAAGATTACAGCTGCCACCGCCGTACTCCCAATGCCTACGGTCCCATCGTCCTCCGTTCTACCTATACGCGGCTCCACAACTTCCAGTTCACACAAACGCCTTCCACGCCCCTACGCTACCTACTCATCGCCCACGAGGCCCGCCAATATCCGCCCTCGGGGTTCATCCGCGTCCAAATCTCCACCTCGGCCACCATCAACCACTACTTATTCGCTTCGGCCATGTGGAGAGAGTACCAAGACGACAGCAACATCATCTTTACTTACCTGCCCTTGGTCGATGGCCTCAATCGCGACCTTTCCCTCTCGCACTTCAATGCTCACACGTCCGTCTACGTCTACGTGGCCCCCCACTTTCACACGGACAACAACAACGATCCCAGCATCTACATCATGGGGGTCAGCACCAAAAAACCATTACGCGCTACCAAAGCATCCTTTCTAAAAGCATTTCCACGTTGTCCTTTTCCCTCACTAGAAGGCCTCTACTACACGCCCCGACACCCCAGACGACCCCTCTCATCTGGTATGTACGTGTCAAGAGGCTCAAGATCCTGACTGTCTCCAATGCACCGAAGCGGCCAAGGCCTCCGAAGTGGACAACAAACGATTCTTCTTCCCTCCCGACTTCCAAAAACGCACTCCTTCACACCTCATCACCGACGTGGCCGACGCCCTGGACGCATGCCCCACCTTCCAATTGTTCCTCAACTTCTTATCCATCTTCAACAAGGCAAAAGACTCCAGCCCCTGTCGTTGTGGTTGGTGCGTTTCTTAATACCTCACCTTTCCTATTCACAGGCCACTACAGTGCAACTCGTGGCCGACGCCTTGGACCAATGCCCCGACTTCAAATTATTCCTCGCTCTCAGGGACCGACTCCGAAACAGAAACGACCATACCTGACCGCATGCTCGCTACAGACCTACGTTCCACCTGACTGCTTCTTTTTTTGCTCTTTAACAGTGCTGCGTGTGTTACTCGCCTCTTCCCGCTCATCCGCTCCAACGACACCTCCCGACCGAAACACTTTACTCCGACTCCAACATGACCTCCTGCTGTGCCCAACCCATACACACCGAGTGCCTCATGCAGTGGATCCTCAGCACGGGCTTCAACTACACCTGTCCTTACTGTCGTGCCCCTCACGCCCTGCCCCAATGGCCCGGTTCCTTGTTCGTCAACTACCTCGAAAGTCACTTCTCTCAAGTGTATAACGGCGACCCCGTCTGGGAAATGGCCCAACCCACCATGGCCCGCATCATGCTTCTCTTCTTGCGTCACGTCCACGACCTCATCCACATCCGACCCATTGCCCACGTCAATTTCCACAACACCATCAAGCCTCCACCGTGCCTGCTCTGCCGCAAGCCCATCCCTTATTCGGGTCAAGAAGGGACCATCGACTACACGGGCCAATACCACGTCTTCAACTGCCGCCAATTCGCTCTTCGAGGGTACATGCCTCCGGCACCTCGTCACGTCCCCGTCCAAGCCTGTCATTCCCTCTGTCTCGTTCGCTACATGGATCAACACCGTCATCACTATCCCATGCCGTGTCCTTGTTCCTCCCTCCCTGGACCTCCACACCAAATCTGCGTCACTCGCTTAGACACCTTATTTAAAACGTTCATTCGTCATACCAAAGACGCCGCGGCCGTCCAATGGGCCAGTCGCTTGTGCATCCAAGGATTTCAAACCAACACCTTCCACGTCATCCTCCTCCACAAACAACGACTCCATCTCGTCCGACTTCACCAACGAATTCATCCGCCCCACACTCCTCTCAACCACGTCAAGTTCTCCCTCGACTACCAGTCTCACATGCGTCGCTACCTGACCTCGCTCGACCTCAGTCCTCTCCCTGGCCTAGCTCGTTACGTCCTCCGCTACAAACGCTGCGATGCATGTCTCGCTTACCTTCCTGAATGGTTCCCCCAATGCAGAAACTGTACCACACCTTTCCAAACCCTTCGCAATGGCAAACGCGTCCGACGACACGACCTATCTGATTAAAAAACATTTTGTTCCGTCCGTTAAATTCATGTACTGCTTTTTCTTTTTCATTGGCCAATAAAAACCTTTCAACACACCCATGACTTGAGTTTTTTCTCCCCTCACTTGCATGCGCGTCCTGGGTAGCTCAACCTGTCCATCGCGGTTCGGCTGTGGTAGCACTATGCGATTGTGGTACTAGTCGGGTAAGTAACAACGCGGCGCTCACTGCGGTTCGAGCCTCCAGAACGCCATAACTTTTTCTTTCACAAGAAAAAAGCTTATATGCTAATTACTTCCGGCTTCCTACCCTAGACTACCTTAACTTCACCCTTCTATTTCATAGCAGCCCCGGTGGTCTAATGGTATGATACTGGCCTAGCTGGCTGGAGATCGAGGTTCGACTCCTCGCAGGGGAGCTTTTCTTTTTTTTCCTTACTTTTTTTTTTTTCCTTTCTTACTTCCTTAGGCTCAATCATCAGCTAGCCTCATCCAAGCTTACGCTCAATTCAAGGCTCAAGTTAAGTCCTCCAAAGAAGCCAAGCCTGCCCCCACCGTCGACGACCAAGTCACGGCCAGTCTCACTCGAGTTCGTGGAAACGACCTCCACAAAGCAGGACCCAGACCCACCCTCGAAGAAGAGGAAAACGCCAAGTGGTTCGTCCATCCTGAAACCCACAAGAAATACCTCATCCACAGCCCCGATACTCCCAAGGAAATAGCCAACGACCTTGCTCGAGGCATTGGCAAAGTCCTCGCCACCAATCATGGCATGTTACGACGCATAGGCTTTCTCCCCGCCTGGAATACCTATACCTTTGCCATGGTCAATCCTCCCCAAGGACCCCACATCCACTCTGGTGATCCCAGCCTCATCGAAGCGTACGCCCAATGGAAGATCAAAGTTTCCAACGATGCCCTCCGCACGTACGAGCAAAAGGAAGAAAAGCGCAAAGTAGAAGAGCGCAGGGAACAGCGCAAGAAATTCATCAAAGAAAGTCGTGACCGATGGATGACCTCTAAGGGTCATACCTGTGTTTGTTCCTGTGACACCTGTACTTGTAAATGTCATGAATACCCCTCCTATTAAAAACCGTTAACCTCAAACCAACGTCTTGACTACCTTTTTAAACACCTCCCCTAAGTAAGTGCTCGTGGTAGCTCAACGTGTAGAGCGTCGGACTATAGTTCCGAAGGTTGCTGGTTCAAACCCAGCTCGCGGGACCTTATACTTTTTCAAAGAAAACAAAAAAAAGAAAAATCAAAATCCCCACTTACGTCACCCGTTACGTCACCCGTTCCGTCACCCGTTACGTCACCCGTTCCCGCCTCCCATTGGGCGATCCATCGCCCCCATTCGTTTCCGTTTCCGGTGATTTGCTATGGCAACAGGAATATATGAATATCTCACTCATGAATAAATTAACCTGACCCTATACATAGGCATATGTTACTACTAAGGTGTGAAAATGACACAAAATCGATCAAAACCATGGGCTATAGTCTATGCTTTTTTCCCAAAAATGGCTCAAAATGACCTCTTTTTCATCCTTCATGAATAATGGAAATTTTTAGTAAAGGTGTGAAAATGACCCAAAATCGATCAAAACCATGGGCTATAGTCCATGCTTTTTGCCCAAAAATGGCCCAAAATGATATCTTTTTCATCCTTCATGAATGATGCAAATTTTTAGTAAAGGTGTGAAAATGACCCAAAATCCATCAAAACCATGGGCTATAGTCCATGCTTTTTGGCCAAAAATGGCCCAAAATGACCTTATTTTTATCCTTCATGAATAATGCAAATTTTTAGTAAAGGTGTGAATATGACCCAAAATCCATCAAAACCATGGGCTATAGTCCATGCTTTTTGCCCAAAAAAATAGCCCAAAATGACCTTATTTTGATCCTTCATGAACAATGCAAATTTTTAATAAAGGTGTGAAAATGACCCAAAATCCATCAAAACCATGGGCTATAGTCCATGCTTTTTGGCCAAAAATGGCCCAAAATGACCTTATTTTTATCCTTCATGAATAATGCAAATTTTTAGTAAAGGTGTGAAAATGACCCAAAATCGATCAAAACCATAGGCTATAGTCCATGCTTTTTGCCCAAAAATGGCCGAAAATGATCTGATTTTGATCCTTCATGAATAATGGAAATTTTTAGTAAAGCTGTGAAAATGACCCAAAATCAAAACCATGGGGTATAGTCCATGTTTTTTGCCCAAAAATAGCCCAAAATGACGTATTTTTCATCCGCCATGAATAATGCAAATTTTTAGTAAAGTTGTGAAAATGACCCAAATCGATCAAAACCATGGGGTATAGTCCATGCTTTTTGCCCAAAAATAGCACAAAATGAATAATGCAAATTTTTAGTAAAGGTGTGAAAAGTCGATCTAAAAATGGTCCAAAATTCATTATTTTTCATCCCCCTTCAATGTTGTCTATAAATGAATAGAATAGAAATGATTATTATGGAATTGCGTATTAAGGAATTATTTTATTGGCATATTTTTATATATTATCTGTACTTTGTCGATGTTCTGAAGTCAGATATGTTCTGTACTGAGATATTAATTATTAATAAAAGCAACATAACTATTGTAATATACAACAAGTATGTACATAGCGATGGAAAAGTCCTTCAAGGACAGAATAGAACACAAACATTTAAGCTTATCAAGAAGCTAGTGGAGATTTGTTAATATTAAAAACCAAAAAAAACTTATTTCTATTGTTTGATGTAAGGTCTAAATTTTGATGGAAAACCTATAATAATTAATGTTGAGGATGGCACTCATATTAACAGGGGACAGTGGGGCTCAATAGACCTACTTCGTGGTGTGACAATGTTTTCCCAATTCAGCATGGCAAACCTCTGGGGGAATGAAGAGGTATTGTTTTGAAACTCGTCGGGATATCATTGTAATTCCCTTTCGTATCCTTTGGGATACTCATGAATTTTTCGATGAGTTAAAACAAAAGAAAATGAATCCCCTGGAGGTTCGTCACGCTGAATTGGGAAAACATTGTCACACCACAAATAAGGTCTATTCAAAACCCGGGACAGGTTTTTCCATCAAAATTCAAACCCTATATCTTACAGTAGAAATAGGGCATTATTGGTTTCTAAACCAGTTAAGATGCACACGCTTGTGTTTGCATTGAAGTTCAAGACCTCATAACTGCAGCCCTTGTTCTTGAATTTTAATGCGAACCCCCGCACTAGCATTTTAACCTTGATATAGAATAGACCTAATCTGTATTGTTGCAAGGTGTTCCTGCTACACCAGGTTTATAACTACACTCTGTGCCAGTTTTAATCACATTGCAAATTTGGCATTTGGGTGCTGTCAATCATTCGGCTGTCACACCTCATAGACCATAAGTAGAGTAGCAATGTGTGGTTTGTGAGAAAAAACTGTTGTAGTCTATTTATGGCTCTATGAGGCCGGACTACCAAATGATTGAAGCAACATAAAGCAAATTTCCAATGTGATTTGAACTGGTGCCAGCACATAGTTATAAACCTAATGAAAATGACATGTGGTCTGAATGAAATGGGTAGACATTGAACCAATACAAATTAGGTATTAATGGAACCATGGTTACAAACTCTAGTGATAGTTCTAGCTTGCAGATTAGTCCTACCTATCTTCAATATTTTGATTTTATATGGGGTAACTATTTGAAGTCAAAGGAAAGTATACTTTCTACAATTTTTAATTTCATCTTGATTGAGACAATCATGCTGGTTGCTAGGTGCTCTGACGATACCATTTTAGCCCTAGTACATAATGTATATTGTAGTAAAGGTGAAAGCCACTTAGAACTCACTTAACTAACTGGAAAGCTTTTGCATAGATCCAAAAAATATAAATCTTAGGAACTGAATCTAGAGATTTATTAGTTACAAAATAATTGGGTTATATGGGGGTATGAGATTAAGAACTTCCCTTCACACAGAACAAAACATATGAATAATTTGAAAACACTATTTACATTGTAGAAAACCAGAAAAATACCAGCTGATCTTGGAAAGTATAAAACTTATTAATACTTGATTTAAATTTTCTGAACAAATTGCCACTAATATGAACACTGTTGACATTTTCTAAAGAATATCAAAAAAAACACGACTTTTGTAACTGGGCAAATGGTCACCCTTTCATCTCCTTATCTAGAGGTGTGTAAAGTGGTGGTGAGTTTTAGTATACCACTTCACAATTCCAAAAAAACTCAGTTACTTAGACTCAGTTACTTAGATCAACTAACCTTTGAAAGAAGGAATGCTTTTAACCAGTTGAGAGTAATTTTACTTGACCCATGAAAAAAATGTACATGCTGTAATAGTCAGTTTATCGTCAAATGGAAAGAAAAGAAAACTATGGAAATGGTTTAATCTATTTCACAAGGTAAGTAAAATCACTTTGAGTAAATCAACTAATAGTTGCAAGTTGATGGATCCGGAGGTGCAGTCGAGGACTTCAATCAACCTCTTTCTTCTTCAATCCTTTCTTTTCAAGGGATACTGTGCGCTTGAGTGTAAATCTAACAGCAGAGTACTCAGTACCATCGCCAGGATTACTGCCTTGGCTTGATCGCGACGTGTTTGATGATGTTCTTGACAGCTGAGATAAGTCAAATGGGATGGAAGATGGTGGAGTGCCGTCAGAATCTGAATTCTACACAGAAAGAAAAGAGATGAAGATGTTAGAAACTAGAAATAAACAAGGGATGGGAATGGAGCATAGGATGGATGGAAATATGAGAAAGGGAGAGAAGAGAAGAGAAGAGAAGAGAAGTAATAAAATATGAGGGAGTACAGTGAGAAAGACCAGAGGGAGAAAGTAAAATAAAAGAGAGAATGGGAAAGATGGACAGGAAGGTGAGAAAATGAGAATATATGAGAGAGAGAGAGGGAAGGATGCAAAGGATGGGAGGGAATAGGAAAAAGAAAGATAAAAAAACATCATTTAACTCTAACCAGAACAGAATATTCCCAGAATAAATGAAATTAATCTAAATGTGCAATACTTTAAAGAAATATATTTTTACCACTCCATACTTACCTGTGAATTGGAGACTTCTTGAGTATCTTGGGAATTCTCCTTGTGTCCTTCTTTTTCAGCATTCAACTTCCTTTGCTGTTCTAAAAACCAGTTGGGTCCACATGGAGCACAACTAACAAAAACAAAAAAAAGTAAAGAAAGAATAAGATCATGTAATTCTTTGAAACTTATCATTATACTATTCTGCCCTTCTTTAACACTTTTCATTAACAAGGATATTAGAGAAATACGAAGACTATGTGATGGGTCACCCATAAGAAAAATAAAAAATAAATAAAAAATAAAAAAAAAGAGAGAAAGAAAGACACTGACTTTGAAACTGTTTGTACTGTTAGAGATTATTTGTTTTTCAATGCAAAGTTCAATCTTGTAAAAGAGGGGAGGTGTTGATGTGATATGACCAGGACCCAGCAGTCATTCTTGGGTACTAACTCCTTTTTCTTTTCTTTGTTTCCTTTCTCATCTTTTTTTTCTTTCCTTTCTTCCTTTTCCGTCCCTTTCTTTTTCCTCCCATTCTCTTCCATCCCACCCATCTCTCTTTCCATCCCATTTTCCCCTTCCCTTAAATCAATTTTCTTCTCTTCACCTTCTTCCTTAAGTTCTTCTAACGTTTCACATTCCTTTACCATAACCCTAAAGGTTCCCATGATGCTTTGTAAAGATAGTCTTTAAGTGATAGTTACCCCAGTCTGTAGCTGTCCAGATAGGATTGTGGTACCATATCCATCAGATCAACAGATTCCTTGATTTTTAGCAACAACTCATACTTTTCTCTTCCTCGTATCTATAATAATAATAATTGAATAATTCAATGAATGTAAATATAAGTTAAAGAAAAGACTAGACCACTTGTATACATTTGTATTTTCAAAGGATCAAGGGTGGTGTAGTGGTAGTACACTCGTGACCTCTCACCTCTGGGGTCTATGGTTTGATTCCTGAACTTGGCATCACATGTGAGAAGATTTTGTTTAATTTTCCTTCCTACAACCTATAACATTAGTTGACTGAAATTTAATCTTGGAGTTAGCTGTGCCCTGACATTGATTAGCCCAGAGTTTTAGAATTCTATCTGTGAGTTAGCCATGCTCTGACTTAGATCATGCCCAGAGGTTGTTTCAGGGTTTGATCTGTAAGTTAGCCATGCCCTGACTTAGATCATGCCCAGAGGTTGTTTCAGGGTTTGATCTGTAAGTTAGCCATGCCCTGACTTAGATCATGCCCAGAGGTTGTTTCAGGGTTTGATCTGTAAGTTAGCCATGCTCTGACTTAGATTGAACCTAGAAGGTTGTTCAGGGTGAAATAAAATCTTTAGTAGCTATATAGCTGATCTTTCAGGGCTGACAGCACTTGCCCATATATCTTCCTACCTGAATAGTAAATATTTCATCTTCCTCTCGTTTTATTTTTTTGTACGCTGAGAGAGACTGCAGCTGGAACCCTTCTGTGATCTTTGTAGCACCTGCATTGTAAAGTTGAGTTACATAAATTGTCATTATCAAACTCATTAATAATTCACAATAGAAATCACGACCGTGAAGAGTTCTGTAAATCAGATACAGAATCGTGTTCATTTGCATAAACTTTAACTTGGATTTTCTTGGGCAGATTCACTTTAATTTTGAAAATTTTAGTGAAACACAAAGGAACTAACCTAGACGTTTGATAAGCAATCTACAGTATTCGTGTCCGTGTTGTATCCGATATACTAACTCTCGGCTATGCCTCGAGTTTGTATATCAGATACAACACGGCCACTCATACTGTATATATTACTTAATGAACTAATATACACTTTATATGGCCTCCAATGCTGCATGATCGATCTTAGCAGAGAGATGTTCTCAGCTAATGCACCAACGTTCACTCCTGAAGCCAATGGTTTAAACAATGTGCCAGCCATTATATGTGACTGAATAAAGTTGCTTGTTGGTTCTTTTCTGTGCTTCAAGGGTTTTTCTCAAGGTTCTCTGGTTTTCCTCCATCCACAAAAGCCAACTTGTATATTAAAATCTGGTGTTGAGTTCGTGACTCCAGCAATGAAGCAATAACTTACTTTTAAATGCTTAGAAAATGATGTCACAAAGTGTTTAACGTACATACTTCTTTTGCCTGACGTTTTATTGTTTTCTTGGTAAAGTGGTTTTGTATCCTCCACAGGGGTGGGGGGAGGGGTCTCTTGACATGATATTGATGAAACATGTTCTGGTTGTGAATGTGTGGTTTCGGCATTCATTGAGTTTTTTTCTTTCTTTTTTTGCTCTGATATTTCTTCATTGCCTCTGTCCCTTCCTGGACACGCACAGATTCTTGGGTTGAGAATCTTTCGGCCCATTACCATTCCACTGAAACGAAACAAAAAAAACAACACAGCTTTCCCCCTATATATTCTTAGAATTTCCAAAGGTAAATATGATAAAAAGATAAATTATACATCGTGGATGAAAATACTTACTGACGTTTCAGACACTAGTCCTTCGTCGGAGTAAAAGAGGAAGGGGTATAGGAAGGTTTTTAGGAAAGTATATTGCGTAATTTCAGAAAATATCCATATTTTCTCCATGGAGGGGATTGGAATATGAGGGAGGGGGGGGGGCCCAGCACTGTTTTGCCCCAAAAGATGTCCTGAATTAATACAAACAGCTTTACTGGTACTGCTTTACTCACTTATACTCTAGAGTGAAGATCGCAATGATCGGTCTTCTGTTGAGTCCACCAGGACACGAGTTAAAACACATAAACTGAAACATATCTGTGAAGTAATCCATACCAGCTACAAGATAGGATGGAAGAATAAATAAAAGAATAAAAAATAAGTACTGTACTGCATAGACGATTATAAATGTAATGCAACTTTGCTTACCTTCTGCTTCTCGAACAGGGATTTTAATCATGTGACGTCCAGTTTCAGGACAAGTTTCGTAGACTGTGGAAGAGTTTTCACATCTTAATAGATGATTAGGTGCATGATGACCTAAAGAAAGATATGTCAATTTTGTCTTCACATCTTAGAAAAAAGCATTAAACTTCTTTATAAAATAACTAATATAGATCATGGGGAGCACGTCCGGCATGCATTGTTAATGTGTTGCCTCTCACCAATGTGACCCGGGTTCGAGTCCTGCCGATCTCAATGTTGTATGTGAGAAGAGTTGTTTGTTGGTTCTCTCCTGTGCTTTGAGGGTTTCTCCTCAGGGTTCTCCGGTTTTCCTCCCTCCTCAAAAATCAACTTCTAAATTCCAAATCGATCTTTGGGCCTTCACCTAGTTTGGAGGCTAGCTCTGTTGTGATTGTCCCATGCTGTGATACAACAGTGGAAGCTAAATAGATCTACTGTAGCATGATTGGTTGGGAGTGGGAGAGCTTTCTATTTCCTCATTTGTGTCCAAAATAATGCATAGCTACAATACTACAGTATGAATAAATGGATACTCAAACAAACAATCTTATTTTCAAGAGAATGACACTGAAATGGGAAAACATTTCACTTAAGATAAAGGGATCTATTGACAGTTGCTTTCTCATGAAGTAAGTTAGTTTTTTTATTTTGCATACCCACCATCATTTTGTTTTGTGATGTGGTTGACACATCGTTCTACTATCTCTCTGTAATGTTCAGGTTTATTGTAAACAAGAAGAGCTTTGATGTAGGAACCAGTGGGAGGACGACCTGATGACAAAATCAAAGGCTTAATTGATTGATAATTCATCCCTTAATGTTGAAAAACTGACAGATTCATATATTTGGGTTGCATTGTCTGAGCCAAAGGAGATAGCAGGGGCAGTGGAGAACTGTAAAAAGTGGTGAAGGGGGGAGGGTTAAGATTGGAAAAAAATAGATCAGAAAAGGGAAAGCATGGAGGGCTGTAGCCCCCCTGTCCCACCCCCTCCGCGACCCCTGGATAGACAATATAGGTGACAAACATTTTGAAAATTCTAGGTATATACAACTTGGTATATTACTCAATGCACAACATATGTATTGTGTCCAAAGGCTGGGGAGGGTTTGAGGAGCAGCGCATTGTATAGTTCCATAAAATATCCATACTTCCAGAGACCAGAGACCAGAGCAAAGAAAATCCACCCCCCCCCACCCCCCTCCAGGGGGACAAGGGTATAATGCTTCTACTTTACCTTTAACAATAAATCTAATGGGAACAAGACATCTCATCTTGATAAAAAGCTTTTGAAGTTGAGGCGAATATGTCCATGGAGCAGACTTGACAGGTTGTGCTTTTTCTTCCTCAAATCCAATGTCAAACAGATATTGACCAGGAAAATCTGTGTTTGGTGGAACCAGACATTGCCTGGAAAGGTAGCTATGATCTGGTTGGTGTTGGGGTCTGGCCTGTGTGATGAAAAAATAAATTATTAGACTTTATATAATGACTCGATCTCAGTCATGTGAATCAATTACAAAATTATGCAGCACCAGCCTAAGCAAAATCTGAAAGAAAGAAAGAAAGAAAGAAAGAAAGAAAGAAAGAAAGAAAGAAAGAAAGAAAGAAAGAAAGAAAGAAAGAAAGAAAGAAAGAAAGAAAGAAAGAAAGAAAGAAAGAAAGAAAGAAAGAAAAAAAGAAAGCCAAAGAAAGAAAGAAAGGGAGAGAGAAAGAAAAAATAAACAAATAAAAAGAAAGAAAGAAAACAAATAATTACTGAACATTAACCTGCTGAATAAGCCTACCATTTGCTATTACCTGGTGACTTATCAAATCATTTGATTGTTGTTGTTGCGAAGTATAGCTTGTGTTGTTTATAAAATGATTTTGTGTTGACTGAGATAACTGAGGAGACCCATCAGCACAAGGGCTGCCATCTTGTAGCTGAATAAATATAAAAATCATGTAAATTCAAATGATTTTTAATGAATTCAGAAGAGTTAACTTGAGGAGAGAAAAATCACAGTGATACCTATACATAGGACAGATCATTTATTGGCATGATTAAACACTGAGGCCCAACATCAGCCTCCAAGTAAACAGATTCGATTTTCTTGTTAAATATTTAGAGCTTAGAAATGGGTGGTTGATGTTCTGATGATAATCAATGGCTGATGATGGTATTGATGATGGTCTTGACGATAATGATGGTTATGCTGATGGAGGTGATGATGATGATGATGATCATAATATGATGATGATGCATGCATATGACTGATAATCTTTTCCAGATGGTCATTCACAACAAGAAACTAAACTTCCTACAAAAGTATACCTCAGATTTGCAAAGCCGTGGAAATGAGTAGAGTCTGTCGATATTGATCTCTACGTTCTCTGCAAAAAAACAACAACAATAAATATGAGCTTTAAGCTAACTGATGACATGTTATGTTTTGTTTAACACTACAATTTTGGATCAACTATGATTTAACCTGAACCATTGTCTTCAGCAAGGTGAATATCAAATGGATTAAGACGATATCTTGCTTGAAACCTAGAAAACAAGAAATTTATAAAAAGTTAAATGCTTCAATATATAGTGATCCAGGCTAGGCTATCTGTTGGTTGCCAGGGTTGTCCTTAAAACTTTTGGTAGGCGGTTATGAAATTGAAATAGGCAGCAAACCGGAAATCACTGGAGCATGTAATTGAGGCATACTTGTCACCAGTCTCACTCTCTCTTCTCACGAAAGCGATCGCTGTAGTTTTGATTGTGTTGCTGTTTTTCGTAGCATAGCAACAAAGGTTGGATTAAAATTTATTTTATTCACACATTTTGCTAGTTTAAAGAACTCTAATCAAGATTTACGATTACATTGGGAATTGAGTAGGCAGCTGAATTAGCAAGAGTAGACGGCAGAATCTGCCGGTAGCAGACTTCTATTGACAACCCTTGTTATATTTAGTGTAGAGACAGCTCTCCTCTCACCAATGTGACCCAAGTTTGAATCCTGGAATATACATCACACCGCAGTATGTGAGGCTAAGAGTGCTTGATGGTTTTCTTCAGTTCTTTGAGGGTTTTTGGGGGTTCTGGTTTCTCTCCCTCTGTGAAAATTAATTTTTAAATGAAACACAGAGGAAGAACAACCACATTGCATTGTTAATTCTTTAATCTATATTGTCAATACATACTCTGGCTGATCCATAATTGGTGCCTTTACATCACTGTTCAGTAATGCCTGCAAAACCTCGTGTGTCTCTTGAGACATTAACTCCAAAGAGTTGATAGAACTCTGGGAATCTTGTGACATGACTGGATTGTTAATCCCTAAAGTAAAGAAAAACCTTCAGATGCGTGTGCTGACAAAACTGAAATCTGTGGGGGGAGGGGAGGGGGTCTCAAAAGTGACAACCACGTTTGGATATGAGCCAAATCTCTATTTCTTATGCAGTAAATTTTGTGAATTAGCTGAAGGAATCACCCAATCAAAACATGACATGAGCATGACATATTGATTGCAGTACTTTTCGTTTTTTTAAACTACCTAGGTTAAGGGGGTGGCCATTGTACTTGCTTGCCATGGTGGGGGGAGGGGGGGAGGGGGGGAGGGGAGAAACATGTATTGGCTTCATAAAATTATATTAATATTGGTTGCATCTCCAAAACTGGTTGAAAAGTTAAGGCGAAGAAAAATTCCTCGTAAAAATTAGAAATCTGATGTTTTGGTTTTTCAAAAGACAAATGACATCTGAGCCAAACCCTAGGGGGAGTCCCCTGTGTAACAAAAATATCCCACTTAATAGGCTGACTTTGCCAATCGGCCATTTTCAAACATCAACCAATGTCGGATATTTCTATGACTTACACGAATGAAAATAGATGTCAAAATCTGTACGAACGAGCTCCTATGTATAAAAAGATTAAAAGTGAAAGCAAAAGCGTGCAAACTTGTGACAATTCGTGTTTTACATTTTTGAGTATCGCGGAGAACCAAAACGAGTAGATGAACGATGCGCTTGATGCATTTAAGATTTTAATAATATTGGATAAATTAACGAAGAAGTATCAAGATCGAGCCATTGTAGTAACTCAGAAAATAAAATAGTATCAATCAATACTCATAGCTTGCGAAAACATCGAGGTTAGGGGAAAATATCAACGATCTGCGCCATAAATTCATTAAAGCTTTGCAATCTGGTATCTTTATAGAAATACCTTACCTGAACTGAATTAGAAAGCTATAAAATGATATCTGGAAAGACTAAAATCGAGTAATCCCGAGGAAAAAGATCGACGTAACCCACACACATACACGATGAAGACTCTTCTGTCTGATGTAGACGATTGACTCTAGGTTTATGTTTGATCAAGAGTTCCTTCTTCAGTGAACCAATCAAAATAATCGTTAACAAAAGCAAATAATCACTGACCAATCACAGGAGATGATATATAATCGGAGTTATTGACCCGCGAAAAATCTCCACGTGCGAAATTTAGACCAAACTGTAAATAGTCTGGATTACAAATGTAAAAATATGGTTTAAAAGAGAAATTGCCGCCATAAAATCAAATCAAGAGTTAACGTTAGCAGAAAATAGCATTTAGATTTGAATTTACGAAGGATAAGTTTAGATTTGAGGTAGTCTGGAGTAAGCTTACATCTCATTTGCATATTTGATATGCGTTTCACATGAAACAACAAGGGCAAGTTTAAACTTGCCCTTAAATTTGCATGCGTCTTACAATAGGTGGAGAAAGATTGCTTATACCACTGCTGCACACTGTAGAGTCTATAGAGATAAAGATTGACAGAAAATTGTGTGAATTTATTTTTCCCCAGTATACGATTAATCTTACTCATTAAGATATTGATGGAAACAGAGATAAGATCAAAATATCTCAAGGAAAGCTATTTTCTCTGTACATTATATGTCAGCGCTAATGGTTTTGTCGAATATCTCTCGAAAGCAAGGTTTCTGAAGCTTTTAAACTTTGACCTTCGTGCCTAAAATTTATGTTTCTGGAATTTTTGATAAACAAAGTGCTAATGAAGGCTGACTAAAAGCTTTCTGATTCAGCTTTAATAATTTATAGCTATGACGTCATAGACTGACACTTGCACACAGGAAACCCATAACGAGTAGATTTTCTTTCTTTTTTCGTTCTTTCGTGTTTTTTTTATAACTAAATTCTTTCCTCCTTTTATTTTTTTTCTTCTCTCTCCCTCTTTAGTTCATTCTAAATCTCCCTCTCTTTCTCTCCGTTTTTCATACTCCTTCCTCTTCTTCTTTCATGTCCTTGTTTTGATTCCCCGTTTCCCCTATATTTCCCCCATTTTGTTTTACCTAAATCTATAGACTGGTTCATTTGCAATATTGAATATATTTATTATAATTTTCAATCATTCTCTTCTGATTTCACATCACTGTTTTCGTCAGCATCGGTTTTTCGAATAGTAGTACAGAGTAAGATTCTTAGAAGCCAGAATGACCTGGAAAGAAAAAATCGGAGGGGAAAAAGAAAGAAAAAATGAGTTAAATCAAGATGAATCAAAAGACTAAGAAGAAGGTTTTATTTGGACAACTGGCGGGTATCTTATCCCAAAACCCTAATTTACCATGATCATGGCCCGTACCCTGATAGCAGAGGTTTCGTTTTCGTATTTCTCTTTCTGCTGTGAGTCTTTTAGTCTTTTCACTAGATTTTTTGTTTTGTTGTTCTCAATCGTCACAAAATCAAATTCTGCCTTGACTCAGCGGTTTCCCTTTCGAACGAAATTTGATTTGAATGAGCGCAGCCCTGGGAAAGAAGCCCTTTATTTTGTACTTTGACATAGTTATCGTTTTGCTAATCAGAGCGCATGTTATATACATCGTAGCTATGATTTCATAAACTATCACTCACCAAGTGCGAGTACCGTGATGCTGACAGGATCGTAGCCAAACGGTATGTGAAGCTCCTTCACGCATATTCGACAGGTCTTGGTTGTGACGTACTGAAAGAAAATTACTAAACTGTTAAGGGGGTGGGGTGGGGGATTAGACCAGCACTGATGAGCACCGTGCGGGGAGGGGAGGATTGGTATAGTCACTTGATATGATACCTACCTCTATGCTATCCATGGTGCTATACTATTATACAGTGGTATACCATTGCCTATAGCTGTGCTAAGACCAGCACTGATGAGCACCGTGGGGGGAGGGGAGGGGAGGGGTAATATAGTCACTTGGTATGATACCTACCTCTATCCATGGTGCTATACTATTATACAGTGGTATAGCCTTGCCTATAGCTGTGCTATGACCAGCACTGATCAGTATTGTGGGAGGCATGGTGTAGTTTGCATTGAACGACATTACCTAGTGTTTAGAACGAAGGTTAGTGCTCAGAGAAAAGACACTTGAAGGCAACATTATCTAATACCATGACCCAAACTGTTTCTTTTCTACTGTACTCTGATTACTTGATATCAAAAGTCCAAATCATTTAAGGATGTTGTTGATAAAAATGACAGGTACTGTAGTAACAGAGCTCGTAGTGCATAATCAGCAGGGGCGGGATCCAGGAATTTTAGGGGGAGACTATTACGAAGGTTTTACCAGGAATTCCAGGAAAAGGGGGGTGACTGTTACTAATCATATACAAAGATATTCGAGTAAAAGGGGAGTGACTAGTCACCCCTTTTAACGCCACTGAATCCGTCCCGTATGATGATCGATGATGGTGTTGCCAAGGAGAGATATGAAGCTGGCATAAAAGAAGCATGATGAATGCTGTGATATTAGTTTCATACCTGGCAGAGTGCATAGTTGTCTTTTTCGAGGGGCACCTTGTCGTTGGCAAAAGTTACCACTCGCTGCTCCGCCTTCATGTCAGCTGGCAACGTGCTGTATGCAATCCAGTTCTGAAATTAGAAACACAAAATATAGACATGTTTAGTCAATAATCATTGCTTTGATAAACATTGATACAGATTCAACAGTCAGATAGAAATCACAAACCACTCGAATGTCCTTATGAAGTCCATCAAAGTTCTGCAGTTCCCTGAGACAGATTTGAAATGACGTCACGGTAAGGTCCTCAATCCATACAGTGGCTGCGTCATGCTTCAGGTCTGTTGCCATGTGTTCAGCGGTCACCAGTATGTGGGGTATGCCCTGGAAATTATCCTAAAAATAAAACACATAGATTGCGTGACTATAAAAAGTCACAGTCACGACACGGGATTGATGTCTGGCATTTTTTTGAACCAATGATAGCGCGCGCAATTCACGATGGCGCAGACAAAATGATTGGACACCGCATCGTTACGGCGCATTTGTACCGCGATTTTTTTTCAAAGTCATATATGCTTTATAGAACGACTTCCGCAGCCAAGAATTGGATGAATGTCGTTCGTGTCTAGTATATGATGAGCGCTATAAAAATGTTCGAAAGTGAAAAAGAAAACGAAGAAAAGAACGAATGTAAGGAAAACGAATTAAAAAATGAAGAATAAATGCAACCAAAGTACAATGAATGGAAGACTAGATTTGAAGGACTAGCATTTTTGCGCGGCCGTTCAGGCACGTCCCTGTACTTTTAATACACGGAGGAACACAGAGTGAAAACCAAGTTGAAAGACACCCACCTGAGGAATACTGACATCCTTACATGTTGTTCCATCCCACCAATCAGATATCTTCTCTTCACCAGCCACTGCCCCACGTGGTGCGCCCTGATATGCAATATAATCCACGAACGTTATACCACGATCAGGAGTAGTTCGGTCTGTTCTGCCAGCTTTAAGTGCGCAAACGCTGAACGAGGTGTCTGAGATCTTCTCAGTCCATGTGACGGCTGCGTCGTGAACGAAGGGCGACGTCTGGTTGAAATAGTTGATTGATGTTTGGACGTGAACTCGAAGAGAAGAATTGAAATCTTGAGGGTAGAAGTTGACGGTCTTGCACTGGACATCGGTGGTGTCCAATTGAACGAAGACGCGACCACGATGAATGATGAAGGCTACATAAGAATAAAAGAAGATTAGCTGTTTCCCTTTTAGTGTCCTGCTTTACGTTACCGAGTTTCATCACACATTATCATGAACTAATTGCGTGACACCCGATTCTTAAAATGTCACGCTGTAGGAAAACCCAACTAATGTTTGAAAATCGAAGGGTTACGAAAAAAAAACCAACAACAACCACAAAAGCGCTCGAGAAAAAATTACACAAAGAGAAATAAACTAAGGGTGTGGCTAGGAAAAAATTGGTAGGGTCACCCTTCTTCCAGGTTAACATAGGCTTGAAAAATCCGCCATCCTACCCTACCCTGACAGAGAAATTCTGCGTACCACTCTCACCACTGGTTATAGAGATGCTGAGTATACCCCAAAACTGCGAGCAAGCCTTTGTATACCCCCCCCCCCCTAGGGAATCCGGCCGTTTGACCCCACCCCCTCGTGCACAAGATAATTTCGACATATCTTCATTACCTACGCAGCTTCCTTTGTGGAGGATCTTCACATCTGTTCTCGACTGACAGACAGAAAGTTGAAACAAACACAAGTTTTGGTACGTCTGTCCATCATCGCCGCACACCAGGTCTTCATATGACGGGCAAGATGTCTGGCACACACAGCGCGCATCTCTTGGCGCGTATGCTTTACAGTAGGCAAAGAAGTTACACTGGACATTGATACAGGGATGGAGGTCTAGAAAATAGAATAATGACTAAGTATGAGTGATATATTCGTCACCGCGCGAACACGGGGGATGTTACACTACACTGATACAGGGGTTAAATTATGGGGAGAGATACTCCAGTTTAGAGTTCTCTGTTGCTCAGGGCTAAACTCAATTTTGTGCAGAATATTCATGTGTTCCGGCGAAGGTCCATGAAGTGTTTGTATTTTTGGAGTTGTGCATTCTTTGCTTTAACGATGGTATCTGTGAATATCATGACACTGATACGAGGCTAACCCTGAGTACATGAATCTGTAATCAAGGAACACAGCGGTAATTTGGAACTCGGAAAAGGTCTATACTGTCATCAACAATATATGTATATGTATGGTGACCACTATACCTCCAATCGTCATGTAGTTGATGGTTACTGGATCATGGTGGTCGTTATACGGCTGAATGTCCTTCATACAAACACTGAACCCTGTCACACTGACGTCCTATTAAAATAGATCACATATGAATGTTTGGTACTGACTTACTAGAAGCACCCTTAAACCATCCCTGTCAGTAATTGAATTGTTTCACCTACTCCTCCCCTGGTAATAATGCCGCAGACGCGACCCTACTCCACCCCTGTTGGTAATATTCTGTTCGTCCCCCTCCTCCCTTGATTTATCTAGAGAGGCTGTTGGTGCAAACAGCAAAATAAAGTCATTGAGCATATAACAAATCTGCAGTCACCTCTAGCCACTCCGCGATCGCATTGTTTTCTGGGTACACAGTTTTAGGGTTGTTCTTATCAGACACGTGACTGGAGCTGGCGATCATGACTGGTGGAGCGTAAAAGGGCTCAGTAAAGTTCACATTCTAAAAATAAAATAACAATGTCAGTAACATCTCATACTTCGCAAAGTGCAACTTGGCTTCATGCTCTAGTTTTGTCTTTCTGGAGTCCAGAGTATAATTACTGGAATACTTTTGGGTGTGTACCTGGATTTCTCAAAGGCGTCACTCCCCCAACCTCAACAAGTCATCCCTCCCTTTCCTGGCCCAAACCATTTGCATCTTACTGATAAATCGACCATTCTTTTTTACTTAAAATGAGCCAGGATTTTCCATAAGTGGCTTGGTCACTCCTTACACAACCCCAACCAATCAGCCCTCTCTCTCCCCTCCCCTAAAACACAAGAACACTACATAAAACCTGCCAATGGGAAGCCTCGTTATATGCTTATTACTTACTTTACAAAAGCTGTAGCGTTGTTCTTCCATCAATGGGTGTGTGTTGGGCAACATTAGTTTGCCTTTAAATGGAATCAGTTTATTCCATGTTGTTGGTACTTCTTCCAAAGCCAGCCAGTCCTGTTTGACATAGATAAAAGCAGGTATATTACCATGAATGTATTCTATTCTCACGGGTTACACTGTACTCCTGCTTGAGAATAGTCCCTTTCATAGTTCCCTGTGGCATCTTTGAAGGTAGTGGTGCCTTTCCATCGAAGCGAGACGAAAGGTGAGCGTGCAATGATAGAGACCTTTTTTAACACCTTGGACAATCAGTCTCTCTATCATTGCAAGCTCACCGTTCGTCTCGCTTCGATGGAAAGGCACGGCTTCCTTTCAAGATGGCGCAGGGAACGTATTGTGAAGGGGACTATTGGAGGGCCAAACCTAGCGGAGGATCAACGTACTTACCACACGTATGTTTCTGTGCATGCCATCAAAGTTTTTCAGTTCCCTCAGGCAAATCTTAAACTCATATCGCGTAGGATCTTCCACCCAAACGGAAGTCGCGTCGTAATGATAGTTGGGTGTGGAGTGGAAGGGAGTGAGGTAGATGTAAGGCACCACTGAAAAGATCTGGTAATAATAAATATAAATAAAAAATAATTGTCGAAATAGCTGAGTAGAGGTATCCTCGAAAAAACTGGGTGGAGTCGGCATTGCAGTGCATTGTAAGGCTATTTTAGAGGACATATTTCCATGATGACGTCTATTTTGTCCCTTAAAACAGCCCGGCCCCATAATACACTACAATGCTAGCTCGATTCAGCATTTCCCCGAACTTCGGAATGGCTAGTGACTTCATGGCAGTCATATTGGAGTACAGTAGCTCTTTCGCTCCAACATGGCTATAACGGCAGTAATGTAAAATTAAATGTCTCTACATTTTTAATCAGCAAGCTAACTACGCGTTACCATGCCAACCATATCCACCGTCACACATTTGGTTCCCGTGGTCCATAGCGACACGGCTTGAATACCCATCATGCCTTTGTTTGGTACGTCATCAAATGCCATCCATTGCAAACTGACAAGGCGGTACGTGCTGATTGGTCCAGAGGTAGCAACACAACCGGTAAAACCGGTTTGTTTAACCAGCTCGATCCAGGACACCGAGGCCTGGTATGTAAAGCTTGTTCCTGATTCGAGGATCGAAAGCTGGATGTTGATGGACGCGGAGGAGGGGAATGGTGTGGAGAAATTGATCTGTTGACAGTAATACTCGATGATTGGTAGGACCTTGAATGGTGTTTGACCAGAAAGAAATAAGCCAACTGGGAAAAGAAATAAATGGAATAAATATGTGAACGAATGAATGGCCAAATGGGATAGATGAGTAAACAGATGAAGTGAAAGAAAGAATCGTAAAAGAAACAACAGATGTATTTACCTGTGGATGGCGATAACATCAAAACAACAGCACAGACTATTGATCCGTTCATATTAACTTCTCTAGCTTTCATAGAGTGGCTACGAATAAATATCTGGAAATCAATGATCGACATTCATTCGTCTTTCATCTGTACATTATAACAGACAGGTGTTTTCACGATTAAGATTGAACACTGATATTTTCAAGACATCGTTAACTTCGATCCAAGAGGTGTTATTCTGATGCGCGCTAAAGCAATAAAGGTTTTGATTAAAGTAAACACAAGTCTTATTCAACACAACAGTCGATATGTTATCTTACCTATATGGCGTCCTAATCTATTGACCAACCTTTGAAGGTATCAAGTCTAGCCTTGTTATCGGACTTCTATCTATATTTTCCTTGCTGATAATCTATTTCAGACCTCCTGTCCTTTCATTCAAGATAATTATGGTTCAAAGAGCATGTGTGTGGAGCCAGGATAGAATCGTTAATGCATGGCTAATCACGTGATTATCAATTCAGTGCGCTCAAGATACGCACGGATTTCACACCCAGGTAAAGTTGCGCACCGCATTCATCGACACCAAAAGATGCTAAATCGTTCTCAAAAATCATACTCCTTTTCAAGGGTGAGAACGGATGCCCTGTGGTTAACCAACCTGTGCGCTCTTTCTATGAGCAAATTGGAGTATGGATATTACATTGTTTATTATGGAGAATAGCGAAGAAAAGCCCTTGAAGCACATGAGAGAGAAGAGACATGGTTATCGATGGTTTTCACGGCGGCCATGTTGGAGGACTTTAACAAAAGAATTGTCAAAGAATTCTTTTGTTATATCCTCCAACATGGCCACCGTGTCTTTTGTTATTTAATTCTCTTGGGAATGGTTGAAAGCCATCAATATAAGTAGAAAATCCGTTAAACCACGAATGTAGTGGACACTGAAAATTCCATATTCGTTTTTTATTTGCTACATTTGAACTGGAATTATGTCAAATTTAACTTCAAAAAGAAAGCTTTATTTTCCTGTTTTTAAAGTTACAACATATTTTACTAACATATGTGTAAAAGATAAGTTTGCTTATTCAAATACTTTTAGAACGTAGAGTTTAGTTGAATAGTTTTGAATCTTTCTTCTGCATTTTCTATCTGTTCGTGGCTGAAATAAGACTAAGATTTTACAGGACGCGAGCTGGTGGAGTAGCCGTTAATGGTCCTGTAACAGTGGTAAGTACCAGATGAAGACTAAGCTACTAAATGTTTCAGAAAACACGTTGTTCTCGATGATTTGAGAGTCATCAAAACGCGCAGCCAGAGTAAATCAAGGAAGCGATGTAACGAGAGGGATGGTCTCGAGCATCAGTTAGGAATCTCGACGGTATAAACCTCTACTCCTTCATCCATTACTCCTCTTCACCAATGCACGACAAACAAGATAGGGTTCGATGCGCTGTGGATCGTCTTTCTCTGAAAGATACAGACATCTTCCATTTGGGCTCCCGGTGGATGAATCCGAGGTCTAACCACGTCCGGTAACCAAGTAGACGTTCTTCAACAACCGGCATGACAGCAGCGGTTGCGAATCCCCGGGAGGCAGTATCGGCCCCTCCGGTCCCACATAAACATACGGGAAACGCAGAACACACAAACTTGCCGGGGGCAGAGATATCCCTGTGCCGATCCCCGGATGAAAAATCGGACACGGTGGGGCAGAGGGTTGGACCCGCGGGTTTAGGGACACAAGGACCGGTGAATCTGGCGTTGCTACGTAGATGCGGGCAAGCTGAGCGAGAAGAGGTTTGGATGACCGACAGGGGCATGGGAAATATAATGGCATATCCATGGTAACCAACTTGTGAGCTGACTCCTTCACGTGACCGGAAGTGGTAGCTTTGACCATTTTATCCGGGCCAGAACAAATAAACCTACGAGTATAACAAGTATTACAAATTGATCAACTACGAGGATAACATTAATGAGATAAGGATACCCGACTTACCTATGTCCCCTAGGACATTCGTACTCATTCCCGATATATGCCCGTACTGTTGGTGGTCCCGTATCCCGCGCGTTTCTTCCTCGAGATCTCGTAGATCCGCCACTGGTTGCTCCTTTAGCGACATTTTGAGAAACCACCATTTGAGTTGTGTTTGCTTTCATATCCGCACACTGTCTCTGACTGTAAGAGAGAGCCTGGTGTAGAGGAAGTGATGGTGTACTTCCGGCTAAAGAAGGAAGTTCATTGGGTGCAGGCCAAGCTTCGCTTGATGTTGTTTTAGTGCTAAAGAGCTTTCCCTGACTGTCAAACTGACTCGTCTGATCAGTGTGGCTCTCATTGGACAGCGGAATATCCCAAACCAATAGAAAGTTACTTCCGGGAAAAAATCCTGGCTGTTCCAGTCCCTTGGCAGGCTGATAAGAGGACAGGCTACCCAGTCTGCATAGCGACCACGAAGGAAATAGCGGCAAAACTCCTTCTGATGATTGGTCAGTCAACATGGTATGTAAAAATGCCTGCTCGTTACCAAGCTTTTTTACCGAGGCAATTACGTCACCAACATTAGTGTGAGGTTCCACAGTACTCAATGGTTCTTCTGAGCCAGCAGTACTGATTTCCCCACCCATACCTACTGACGTCACACTTTTGTACTCATTCCCAGTCCCTTCGTGTGACATGGTATCGAGGATAGAATGAAATCCACCTAAGCTGAAAAGGGAGCTGGAACTTTGACCATGACTTCCGGTATGTACGTGACTTCCGGACGATTCCTTGGAGTCTCTTGACATCAAAGCAGATTTTGGAATGGGAATAATACCACTCACGTGCTGCGATGATACGGCTAGTACCTCCTCTGTTATGTCCCCCCCGGAATTCTCTTCATGGACTGGAGGACTTTTATCCTCAGTGGCCATTTCCAGGAGGGGTTCGTCTACGTGACTTTCAGCATCTTTTAAAGATAATTCTGGAACTTTCGACAGTGAAAAACTGGGATGACAAGGAAAGATAAGATGTAGAAGATATGCGCAGCACTTGTCCTCCAAAACTTTAAAGAAATCGTAGTTCGCCGTCTGAAAATGAAAGAAAGACAGTAATCTTAAGGTTGTATGGGCCTCCTGTGGTGTGTTGTCATATGTCCTACCCGTATGTCAAATGGATCGTCTCTGTGTTCCTGTGTTCTACCGCAATTACAAGCGCACAAGCTTGTGATGCGACTCGAATGAGGCTTGCAAGGGATGGTGCCGTCTTCCTTGGATTTCTCTGATAGGCGTTCACCAATATCCTCAGGAACCTTGTGGTACTAATAAAAACAGAATATAATGGTTACTTGTCACACCCCAGGGTCCCCGGTGACTCTACAGATAAAATTCATCCCAGTACAAAGGGTGTTTATCTGAATAAGTGTCCAAGGGTCACCGGTGACACTACGGTCTTTCCCTGGCACAGGTGTTTCAAAAGTGCTCGTCAAAATGATAAAGTGGATTTTCTTACAGGATAGACACAGTGCCTGCCCGTCAAGCTTCGCTCCTCACAGAGTTGTCTACCATTCGTCCAAATCTGCAAGAAAAAAAATTAAGTTTTCGCTTTGTGCCTCCTAACATTCCCCACCCCTACCCCCGACCCCTGTTTCAATTTGCTGCAAGGGAATTCCTAACTGTGAACTAAGAACCAGTCGAGAAGTGTGACCATTAGGGGAGGTGATCTCGGAGAGCGTGACCGCTCAATAAGAAGGGGGTCATTTCTAAAAACGTTTTAGGATTCATCTCCCCATTAGTATGAATAATCTGGGTAATTTTGTGGGAGCGCGACCTTATTGAGCGTGACAACTGGGAAGCTTGACCTTCTTAACAAGGGCTCTTATAGACCTGGGTAACTTGCGTGCAACGGCTCGTTAAAAGGGTCTTACTAATGACCTTGTTGCATTCTTCCTGTAGCTGTGCAGCATAGAGTTCATATGCTGGTCCTCTGGCATGTAGAGCAAAGACATGAAGAGCTTGAGAAAGCTGTGACATTCAGAAGAAAAGAAGGGCGTTAGCTACATATGTTTTAATCCCCAAATCGATCCGCAATACTGAGCTGGGAACATAATGGATGATCTTAGGGGTGTAATGGCTGGGGGAATCGTTGATCCTGGGGGGCCTAATGATGGGTAGCGTAGACCACCCTTGCCACCTAAATTTTATAAACAAATGTCCATGCAAAGCAAATGCTTTTCACATTGCCTTACCTGACTGAGGTGAATATTTTTTGTATAATGAGATGGTAGATTTTCTAGGTAAGTACTACTGGCTAACGGCAGCACTTTGCGGCAACGCCTGTTGATAAATGAACAGATCTTTAAATACCAGCAATTTACGCAATGGATCTAGAACGAGAAAGGACGGAGAGGAGAGGAGAGGTGTTCACACTATACAGGGTACTAACACAATAGATCCAAGGAGGAGAGGAGAGAAGAAAGAGGTGTTCATACTATACAGCAACTTACCCCTCAGAAAATTTCATGTCGAGGTCAAGCTGAGAGGCCATGGTCTTGAATGGTGGTAATACATCGGTAGCTGTTCCCATATAAAACTCATATAATGACAGACACACTTGAGCCCATTGACGACATTTGGGTACCTAGTAACATATGAATGTATGAATGACTTCACTACATGTGTCTACTTAGAACTGGGTACCTCAAAGACTTTTTTCCATTCCCATACCACCAGTTTTATACCATAACTGCCACTAATCAGGCTGTCCATTTTTATTGTTATGTCCTACCTCTATGTGAATCCCATTCATCCCTCAGTTACCGTATCTTTACCACCATCCCTACATGTCCCTACCTCTACATGAGTCCCCCTTCGTCCCTCAGCGATCCTATCTCTACCGTCATCCCTTCATGTCCCTACCTCAACATGAGTCCCCCTTCGTCCCTCAGCGACCCCATCTCTACCACCATCCCTACATGTCCCTACCTCTACATGAGTCCCCCTTCGTCCCTCAGCGACCCTATCTCTACCGTCATCCCTTCATGTCCCTACCTCTACATGAGTCCCCCTTCGTCCCTCAGCGACCCCATCTCTACCACCATCCCTACATGTCCCTACCTCTACATGAGTCCCCCTTCGTCCCTCAGCGACCCCATCTCTACCGTCATCCCTTCATGTCCCTACCTCTACATGAGTCCCCTTTCGTCCCTCAGCTACCCCATCTCTACCATTATCCCTACATGTCCCTACCTCTACATGAATCCCCCTTCGTCCCTCAGCGACCCCATCTCTACCACCATCCCTACATGTCCCTACCTGTACATGAGTCCCCCTTCGTCCCTCAGCAACCCCATCTCTACCGTCATCCCTTCATGTCCCTACCTCTACATGAGTCCCCCTTCGTCCCTCGGCTACCCCATCTCTGCCAGCATCTCCTGTCATCAGATTGTCTATCTGTTGTTTCAGATAGTCTTTAAACAATATTTCCTCTGAGAGAGTCTCAGTATTTATGTCTTTAGGTGAGGTTCGGGGCTTGAATACTCCATTGTCCTTCAGTAACATGCTTGATTCAGCTAGGGTATGCAAAAGAAACAAACAAAAGGGGTGTTAGTGGCGTAGATCAGTGTAGATAAGTAAATCCCTTATAATAGGTTATTGATGATTATCTTCGGGACTTAAACCTCAATGAAACTACTAGAACTTTTATACCTCAGACTCTGCCTATCCCTTTGAAATTCCAATCCCCTTCCATGGGGAAGTTATGAATATTTTTTCTGGAACTACACAATGTGCCCCCCCCCCTTACACTCTCCCCACATATATCCTCCACAGGCCTTGGAAATTTCAATTTCCCTCTATGTGGGAGGTATGGATATTATATAAAACTACACAATGTGCAATTCTTTTAAAAACCCTCCCCACCACTTGGAAATTCCAATACACTCACTCACCCCATTGTGACTTTATGGCTGGCATAGCAAGCTTGTTTAACATGATGCTTACAGGATCGAAGGTAGATGAACTTGGTTCCACATGTACAAATGAGTGACCAGAACTCACAGTAAACAATGAGCTAGAACTGAGAGTTACAAGACAAACATAATAAATGAATATTTTTAATATAGTGCAACAATTTTAACTGGGACCACACAGCTGAGAATCAAGAGTGGTGCTAGCAGTGGTGCACTTTACTCTCCTCTCTTGGGACCCATGAGGTTCAGTTTCTGTTCCTGTCTCTCTCCTGATTTGAGGGTTTTCTTCAGGTTTTCTGGTTTCTCTCCCTCCACATATCCCAAAATGCTAAGTTCCAATTCCAAACAAGGAGTTTGTAAGCAAAGAAGGGAGATACCATCATTTATACAAGTTTCAACAAACCTCAAGCTGCCTAAAAGTCTTGCTTTCCTCATCAGATGGTAGATCTGATCTTGTAAAGCATTCTGGAGATTCCTCTGAGAGTTATTGACCTAGATTTGATATGAAAAATTATAGTAAAGTTCAACAAATCCTGAATAATTTAATGCATGTTCTAATGAAACGGATTGAATATAATTGTTGCACTTAATAAGTAATAATGTGAAGTTGTTAATATATATAGTGCATTTATTGTCTCAATGTGTTTTACGTTTTTATGAGCAGTGGAGGACTTTACAGGCTGTATAAGGTGCTATTATCATCCGTGCGGCTTACAATCGTGAGTGAATAATTGAATGAATAATGATTTTTTTGCCACAAAAAATTCTAAACTTTTACCTGAGTTTTTACTTTAGCTCTACTTGCATATGTGTCTTTGTGCGACGTAGTCTAAAACAGGACAACCAACATTATTTCAAATAAACAGGAATTATAAAATGTATCTGTTATAAATCTCACATTCTGATTGATCGTAAGCCTGTGCAAACAAAATGAGAGTGTACACTATTTCATCATTGATGTCCAAAATAACTGTAATTCTAATTTTCATTTTATATTTTAAAAAAACGTCCTTTTTTCATGAGGGTAGCACTTATTAGCCAGTGGCTAACAAACCTCTGGCTCTCATTCCGTGATCAAATAAGAATTTAGTAGTTGATTTTTGCGGAGGGAGGAAAACTGGAGAACCTGGAAAACCCTTGAAGCACAGGAGAGAACCAACAAACAACTCTATTCATATACAACACGGAACCCGGTGGGACTCGAGCTCACGTCGCATTGATGAGAGGTGAGTGCTCACACTGCTATGCCACCTGTGCTTTTTAGAAACAAAAAACTTGCTTGCTAGGGGTTTGACAGAAAACTCAAGAATAATAATTGTCCAGAAGCACTCCCCTTTACATCCTGCTTCTCCTAGCTAGCATGACAGTTTCAAAAAGTTTTAAAATTTTCAGGACATGACATTGTTTTACTTACTGTTGCAGTTGGGTCCAATGCAGAAAATGGAACAATCTGAAAAATAAATCGATGGATTTTTATTATTCAAAGTCAGATACATATCATTTATTTTCTTAATGCAATAGCCAGTTTACTAATTGTGGTATGATAACATTTTGGATGAGGGACAGGAAAACCAAGCTAGAGTCCATCATAGAAAAAAATTTGTAGCAAGAAATGGCACAGGAAACAAACACTATATTTAATAAAAAAAGATAACACTAACTTGTTTAAAGGAGCATATAAGTCTAGGTATACAGGGTCGTCCTGTTTGCCGCCAGATCTCAGGTAGACCGTCTACACCACTTAGACA
Organism: Actinia tenebrosa; assembly: GCF_029948245.1. NCBI lineage: Eukaryota > Metazoa > Cnidaria > Anthozoa > Actiniaria > Actiniidae > Actinia > Actinia tenebrosa. The sequence continues at coordinate 10,915,547 of NW_028292574.1, read as the reverse complement.
TTGGGATATTTGTGGCAACAGTTGATGCCTTGGAAAGAAAATACTTATTAGGATTATATTAATAAATAATATAAATAAATAAATAAATAAATAGTCAGTTGTTACAAAACAAGTTATTACCTTGTGGATGCAAGTGTTCTAAAGAGCCTGATATAACCAAGGTCAAAGGTTGTTGAGGGATGTATCATCTGTCAAAAAAGTACCACATATTACATCAACTAATTCTCAGTCTCTCTTTTTTATTTCTTTATTTTTTCTATATTTGTATTGTTTCAAGGGCACGGGAAGACAGGTAGAGTGGGAGTTAGAGCACATTAAAACCCAACCTTCACCCATCTCCTCAAATACACCCGATTCAAATATAAGAGGTAAGCCTTTTCCATCCTTTGTTCAAACATGAACCTTTCCTTTAAGACACGGCACATGTTGGTTTCAAAGGTCATTTAAGACATGGCCAACATACCCTTATTGATCATGGTCCCACATTTTCCCATTACAGACCACATTGTCGCTCCCTAGAGTATCATTTCTTTGTTTAACAGTTACGCATGAGAAGATACAGGAATATGGATACAAGTCAAACAAAGAATCTGATTATCAATTGAAAGAAATGTGGTCTGTAATGGGAAAACATTACAAGTAAAGAGGTGTGTAACTGATGTGTTACAGACAGCTGTGAACATCAACCAACCAGCATAATGTGTGAGACAGAAAACATGAATAACATAGCACACGCATGGTAGTATTCCTGGTTCTTCCAGTATCGATGAGACTCCTAAACAAAAGAACAACAAATAAAATTTAATCAATACGTATAAAATATGACTTGGGCTACCTGTGGTACCCCAAAGGAAACCCAACATCTAGAAATAGCCGGCTGTGTGAATGTACTTACAGAATTTGAACATCCAGAAGATGCTTGTTCACAGAGGAGTGCCAGTCTTGAAGCGTCAAAGAGTGAATCTAGATGAAGGTATACGATGCTTTGCTCTATGTCATGGTATACTTCAATATCACACTATAGCGAAGAAAAGGAAAAATGAAATGAGAAAGAAAAAGCAAAATGAAGATTGACATTTATTTGTTTAAAATCATTCAATTGACATTTATTCAGCTCAATCAATATGCTCATCTCAATATTTTTTTTCCTGTTACATACCAACTGACTAGCCCAATCACCCATGAACTCCCTCCTTCGCCATCCGTCCATCCATCCATCCATCCATCCATCCATCCATCCATCCATCCATCCATCCACACAAATATCCATCCATCCATCCATCCATCCACACAAATATCCATCCATCCATCCATCTGTCTGTCCGTCCGTCCATGCATTCGTCCATCCGTCCGTCGTCCACCCATCCGTCCATGCATCCATCCATGCATCTTTCCATGCATCAATCCATGCATCCGTCCATGCATCTGTCCATGCATCCATCCATGCATGCATCCATGCATCCATGCATCTATGCATCCATCCATTTATCTAATCCATCCATCCATTTATCCAATCCATCCATCTGTTGGTCCGTCTGTCTGTCCACACAAATATTCATTCATCTATCCACACAAATATTCATTCATCTATCCACACAAATATTCATTCATCTAACCATTCCTTTGTTTGTTTATTCATCAACCTACTATCATACTTACAGGAGATACAGAACTGCTGGATGATTTCGAGAATTTATTGACAAACCCAAGCTACAAAAATAAATGAACATCTGTAAGAACCATGCACAGAGCATAACAGGGGGAGGGAAGGAGGAGGGAAGGAGGAGGGGAAGGGAAGGGAAGGCGGAGGGAAGGGAAGGGAAGGGGGAGAGAAGGGAAGGGAAGGGGGAGGGAAGGGAAGGGGGAGCGAAGGGGAAGCAAAGGGGGAGGGAGGGGGCAAAGGCAATTTATGTTTACGTTCATATTTTTTGTCCAATGAAACTAGTAATCAAGCCTACAATCCAAGGTAATAAAATAATAATATTGAAATAATTGTGAATTAAAAAACTCCTTTGCCTTGCTTTTTGTCTGGCCATATGCCCACAGTCAAACACTATAATACTTATAAGACTTTTGGTCCATAAAAGGTTTGCCTTGCAAATAAGTGAATATAATCAATATTGGTTATAGTGAAAGCATGCTAAAGTTCTAAAACATATTTTTGTTTTTGAGTTCTACAATTTAGGAGATTGTTTAATTTAGAAACGTCTGGAACCAAGTGTTGATGGAATGCACTGGATGAAAAAGTCATGAAACAAAAAATTAATAATCAAGAAATTTTAAACTTTTAAAAGGGCATACCTAACCTTAGTGTGTTGTAAAAACTTGCCCAGTCATCACAATTTGAATTATACTTCTAGTTTCTGAATTATGAGAGTTTTTTAATTTTGGAAAATCCGGAACCGAGCATGGTGGAATGGACTGGACTTCGGTGAACTGGATCGTACGGATCAAAAAGGGTTTATTGCACGGAATTTGCAGCGTTTTTGTTATGAATTTGATTTCTATATTCATAACTAGTGATAATATGCTAGAATTTTGTAAAAAATCAAACTTTGAAAAAAATTTTTTGAAAACAAAATACTGGATCTTGGATAGTATAAAAGCAGAATAGGATCTTTGACCATTCTGTTCCAGACATGACATTCAATCCAAAAACTAAATTTTCTTGATATCTTACGACAACCATTTCATTTCGAACAAGTATTTTTGAGGTAAAATTGGATTCTTCACTGACACTTGAAAAGGCATTTGGGCTCTGGTGAACAAGAAAGATGGCAGACAAAAGGTCATGGATGCAGCAAAAACAAAGCCTTGATTTTCTTTTGCATTCCTTATGTCTCCAAACTATTATTCTCAGATTGATACCAGATATTCAAAGTCATAGATATACAACAGTCAAACACATTAGAATGAAAAAAACCAGAACCAAGTGTTGATGGAATGCACTGGATATCAGTTGACTGGATCTAAGGTTTCCAAAAAAAAAAAAAAAAAAAAAAAAAAAAAAAACATTTTAACTTTTGAAAGGCCATATCTAATCTTAGTGAATAGCAAAAGCATTCCCACTTATCACAATTTGAATTATGCTTCTAGTTTCTGAATTATGAGAGTTTTTTAATTTTGGAAAATTCGGAACCAAGCATAGATGGAATGGATTGGACGTCGGTGTGCTGGATTGTGCGGATCGAAAACGGTTTTTTACACCGAATTTGTGGCTTTTCTTTGTTGAATTTTATTTCTATATTTATAACTAATGATAATATAGAAGAATTTTGTAAAAAAATCAATATTTTAAAAAAAATTTTGTTCCATATTGGGAAAACATATTCCTAGACTTCTGATAGTATAGAAGCAGAATAGGATACTTGGCCATTCTGTTTCAGACATGATATTCAATCAAAAAACTAAATGTTTAGATTTTTAAATCAAAATTTTTTGACATATTTATATGTCAAAAAATTTTGGGCATAATACTGGATCTTGGATTGCATTAAAATTTTGCTCATTGTCTGGCTATGACCTAAAGTCAAACATCATAATAAAATTTTTAGCTTAGGACTTTCATGAGTTACTAAGATCATTAAAGGAGTGTGGATTGGATATGTTTGTGGGCTGGTTTTACAGTTTCAACATGTAGTTTTAACTGATGTCATTGATAAACTGTCAACCACTTTCATCCATATCGACATGTAACACTTTTATCTATATCGAGATACTTTTTTGTATATATTTGCTCAATGTCTTCCTAGCATTTGACTTAAATATTATTTTCTGGGGATGCTTATAGGAATCAAATAAAAGCTTCTTGTGTTTCGCTTTTGGTGGGTTTAGATGAGTACCAGAGGTGCACCCTGCTATTGAAACAGCAAAAACTTAAGCAAGAATAAGTAACTTCTGAACCCCACGTTAGTACTATCCAAATTATTTATCCAGTTAATCATTTATTTGGACAGGCTTCTTGTATGTCAATAGGTCAATACTGCAAAAAACTCTTTTCTATAAATTTATTGCACATGAAACTGCAACGAATAGGCTCAAGGATATTCTGCTTTGTTATAAAGTCTGCCACACCTTTTTTTTAATTGTAAAGAAAAAGGAAAAGAAATGCTGCTTTTGTACTACAAGACTCTCTACAAAAGATATTTACAATTAATTAGCTACACTCCCAGGGGGGTACTCCACCAGAATTTGGGTAGGGGTGTTTCGCTGGGATTCTGAAAGGGGTACCCTGTTTATGACAAAAAAACCCAAATTTGTAGACCCTGTTCATGACAAGAGATATAATTAATTGCACTGAGTTCCTGTTTCAATTATCATGTCATCTCGCGTATCGTTTTTTTACAACCATAATAACCAGTTTCAATCAATACGAAAGTAGAATCCCTGAATATGACAGGAAACTCAGGAAGAACTTGGAACTTGAGTGAAATTGCATACCCTGTTTATGACAAAAAGCTCGAAAAACCATACCCTGTTCAGCGGATCATCCCCAGTATAGTCCATATATGGGAGTACCCCCCTCGGGGCTACACTGTACATGTTACCTTGAATAAATCTTTCTCTATAGCAGAGTTAATATGGCGGGCTTTACACTTGTGGCCAAAACTACCTTTACCAATGATACCAATTACACATACTTTATCGTCAGCAAAGCTAAAGGCAGAAAATAAAACGCAAAATCAATCATCAGAAAATACATTTTATACAAAGGGACACAACAATTTGTGTGGGTTTTAGGGCCAAAAGTATAAGTTTTATTATGAGACTAACAAAACAAAATAGAAGCTAAGCATCTATGTTAGTTATTTAATTGTTTATCGTTGAGAAATCGTTTACCTTTCAGTGGAATTTATCAGCGTTTGGAAAAATTCAAGACTTGCTTTAGAAACTGCTCTGTCCGCCATGTTTTTCCTGTTGTTATCACGGGGGTCCTGTGGTTTATACAGGTAGCCCAAACCCAAAAACAAAATTCTCTTCTTTTGGCAAACTTTCGAAAATATTTTAGCTTTTTTAGAAGACAACAGCAACAAAAATAAAAACAAAAAATAGGGCAAATGAAATAATACAGAAAAGAAGAAGGAAAAGAAAAGAAAAGAAAAAATCAAATGAAGTAGAAAGAAATGAAATTGGAATTGTAAATTTGGAAAGAATAATGGGAAGAAACTGAAAGAAGCTGGAAGAAAGAATGAACGAAAGAAATAAAGAGAAAAAAGAAAGCGAGAATTCGTGAGAAGGCGACTGGGAAAGCTTTTAAACAGCTGGTTGTGAGAAGCCTGAGTCTAGTACATGCTGGTCCCATATTCCACCTCATGTAAGAGGTCTTACATCATTCTTGCTGCACGTGAACCATTTTCCAACATGGCGGACAAGTTTCAAGAATTTGCAGGAAGACTTGGTAAAGCTCCACGAGGCGTAGGGACAGGCTTTAAATTCCTGGCCGCTGCTGCTTTAGCTGCCTATGGAATCAAAGAATCCATTTTCACAGGTAAAATTGAGATCAAACTCTAAATCTTGTTTCAAAATTGGAGATTTGATTTTGGTGTATGACATTCTCTTCGAACATTGCATAAGATTGATATTATTATCCGTAATTGTACCTCTACTCTTCTTGTAATTTTAATCGTCCTATGTTTTACAATAAGTATTTGTGTGCGAAGAATTCCATGTAGAATTTTTACACGACTTTAACGAACACAGTACCCCTTATAGTCTATTCAGCTTATATCCCACTAGATATCAGTTTGACAATTCGCTTATATTCTCTTGGGTAATAGAACATTTTAATTTAAAGAAATAAAGCTGGAAAAGTTTGATAATTGTATTAAATCATGCGCATTGATCATGACCTACACTTCACTTTAGCTACACCAGTGCAGAGCACTCCATGGGACAGCTGGTGATGGGGATGTGGATTTTGTTCAGTATCATAAAATCCTACTAGACCTTAGTAAACAAACTGAAATTCGTTAATTGTGTTTATTGCATTTTCTAGTTGATGGTGGTCATCGTGCTATCATTTTTAGCAGAATAGGAGGGATACAGGACACTATCTACACGGAGGGGCTGCATTTCAGGTGATTATGGGGATAGTGGAGAGAATCAAATGATGATGATGGTGATGTTAGTGATTGTGTTGGTGGAGGTGATGATGGAAGTTTAACATCATGATTATGATAGTGATAATAGATAATTATTTTATAACTAGGATTCCATGGTTTCAATATCCCATTATTTACGATATCCGATCAAGGCCAAGAAAGATCGTATCCCCAACAGGAAGCAAAGGTATTTTTACTCTGATTGACTCTATTTACTGAGTGAATACCATTGACAATCACTTCTTAACAGTGAATGAAAATTGTTAATCACCTATGTGCTTTCTTATTTTTTGTTCAGACTTGCAAATGGTCAACATCGGCCTGCGTGTTCTAGCCCGTCCAGAAGCAAGCAAGCTTCCACCTTTGTATCAAAGGCTTGGTCTTGATTACGATGAAAGAGTTTTGCCTTCCATTATGAACGAGGTAAGATAAAATATCCTTGTGTTAAGTGGTTGAGAAGTTCTCTATGATATGTGCTTTATGCATCTCTTGACATTCTCTCTTCCATGTCTTTAAGTTGTACATCTCTTGTGCATTATTTCAGGTGTTGAAAAGTGTTGTAGCTCAGTTTAATGCTTCTCAACTGATCACCATGCGTCAACAGGTAAGGAACAGTTTTTGTGTAGCATGGGTGGCGTTCATGGCTAACACATCATCTTTCACCGATGTGAGTCCACTGGGTCGGGTCGCTGGTTTGAGCCCTGCGGTCCCGCATGTGAATTGAGTTTGGGTATGAGGGTTTTCTTCGGGTTCTCCAGTTCCCACCCTCTGTTAAAATCAACCTGTGAGTTGAGCGTTGTATGCATAGAATATTGAATGTAGTGGTAGCGAAAAGTGTCCCCAATTAGTGCAAAAGCACTAGAATGACTACAGTAGACACTTAAATAAAAGTGATTTATTTATAAGATTTAAGCAGTTTTTGTCTTCCAAATAAAATAAAGGTATCTGGAGTTTTGACTTGTGCCAAAAGACATTACTCTACTCAGATGTTTGTAAATTTGCTGGAAAGAAACCAAAGCCTCTAATAATATACTGTGTTGATGAAAAGGTAAATTATACACCGTGAATTATATACCTTCCTTGCTCTTCCTTGCTCTTTTACTCCGACGAATCACTAGCGTCCGAAACTTCAGTAAGTTTTTTTCATCTTTTCATGGTGTATAATTTACCCTTCGATCATTACTGTTTTATTACAAAACACCGATGCAGCTCACACTAGTTTTTAGCTAGTTATATCTTAATATACTGTGTGATACTTAGAGTTGCAAAATTTGTGTTTTAGGTCAGTTTGCTGATAAGAAGACAACTAGTAGAAAGAGGAAAAGACTTCCATATCATCTTGGATGATGTTTCCATTGTAAGTTGAAAATTCTTACCCTAGTGTTGCTCACCCCTCCCTCCTTAAATTTAGAAAGCCTGACAGCGAGGCATTGTTTTTGTTACAGACTGATTTAAGTTTTGGTAAAGAGTATGAGAGAGCCATTGAATCAAAACAAGTTGGTAAGTACAAGAAACATTTTTATGTTACATGATATATTTTGAAGTCCATGATTAGTTCTAGCAGTTCTCACTATAATGCAAACTTGGTAGCTGCAAGCTGCACCCTCAAATAATGTTTGAAATACGAGTTGCTGTATTCTATTGGGGTTCAAAATCCTAGTGGAATTTCAAATGCTGAGGCATAGCCGATGAGGATTTTGAAACCCAAATAGAATACAGTGATGAGTATTTGACACGACATCTTATACTCTTTTTGTTATGTTTGTTTTTATTTCAAAGTACTAGAACTTTGAAATGGGTGCGGTCGTATTTGATGGGGGTTTCAAACTACTTCACGTGGTACAAATATGAAACCCTGGTTGGTCGATGAGTTTATGAGTTATTATTTAGTTTATTGCTTCTGTCAATTAAATGTATCCAGTCATTACCTTTGGTATTTTTGACTAGTGTCAATGAAAAACCAAATTCCAATGGGAAACTTCCGACAACTGAGTTCCCATGACAATACTGATCTTACTATTTCATTTATTTCTTGTTCTTTAGCTCAACAAGAGGCTCAGAGAGCCCAGTTTGCTGTAGAGAAAGCAAGACAAGAGAGACAACAGAAGATTGTACAGGCAGAGGGAGAAGCACAAGCTGCCAAACTGATATCCTTTACTTACTTACTGTACATTGTAGCAACATTATATCTTTTTGAGGATTGTTTTCTTTTGCCCTCTCCTGATAGAAATTTTTCTATTGGAGTGGATAAGAAAGATGTTCACTCAAATCATGAGAAATTCCTTTTAAGTCAGTTCTAAATTTATTTTCAATGGGAATATTTTTCAAGGAGGGAGAGGGGGGTTGCGATGGGGTGTTGTGTTGTGGTAGTCCACACCTTGGTTATCTGAAGCAGTTTCCTCTTTATCAAATTTACTCTGTATTTTGTATTGAAAGGAGAAGCTTATAGACCAATTAATGCAAAACTGATTTTTTAAAAGTTTGACTTCAATTTTTCCTTGACATTATTAACCTTGGAGAGGCTTTAAAGGACAATCCTGGATATCTCAGACTAAGGAAAATCCGTGCTGCACAAAAAATTGCTAGAACGGTAAATATATTATTCTACAATAACGACTACCTTTTGTTGACGGATAATCTCAACTGCAATAGGCCTTTTTTGAGTTTGAAAAACAGGATGCATTCTGGTCTAGCTTGGGTATAAGCAACACCATATAAGGCATAATGAAAAATATATATCGTATTGAAGCAAGACCACGATGCACTATCTCAGAGGGGTTCTCTGTCATTGATCTTTTATCATTGCAGATAATCTTACATCTTTTTTTCCTATATTTAGATTTCGGCATCTGCAAACCCAGTCTACTTGGATGCTAATGCATTAATGCTCAACCTCAGGCTAAAAGATGAATTTGATGAGTAAGTTGACATATTATAATAAGTATTGTTTTCAGGAAATAATCCAATTTCTCAATGGACTTGCCTTCTTTGTCAATACCATCTAATAATAAATCTTGATAGTTTACAAGCTCACAGTCCATACTAATAGAATCTTACATTTTATATCTCCACAGCTCTATTTTCTCCAAGAAAAACGATGACTAAATAAGGCTGCCTGACATGATATTTGAATTTATTTTGCAAGAAAAAAAATGTAATCAAAATCTGGTTACAGTCTTAGGGAAAGTAACATAGAGAAAAACAGTTCTTGTTCCAAAAAAATGGAAATTTATTCAGTAAATGATTAGGTTTTCATAGCATTACTACTTTGAATCCTGTGTAAAGGAAAATGGTTTGTTTGTCAAATAAAATCACACTCTAACTTTATTGGTTATATATTGATTTAATAGATACTCTTATGCATGGTAATGCGAAGTTTTTCCATTACAGACTACATGTCATTTTCTAGAGTGTCATTTCTTTGTTTAACAGTTGCATGCAAGAAGACACATAAAGGATACAACTCAAACTAGGAATCTTGTACCACACTGTACCACAACAAATTATTATAACGTGTATTGTCTATTATTGCAATATTCCCCTTCACAGTTCCAGGTGCCATCTTGAAAGGTAGCTGCGCCTTTGCATCAAAGCAAGACAGACAGTGAGCTTACAGTGATAGAGACAAGTGAATAATAATTGTTCAAGGTGTTAAAAAGGTCTCTATCATTGCAAGCTCACCGTTTGTCTTGCTTTGATGCAAAGCCACAGCTACCTTTTAAGATGGCACAGGGAAATGGGAAAGGGACTATTGCCTTACAAGTTAGAATTGTCAAATCTAGGCAGACTTTTTTATCCTGCAATTTGTCTTTAGGGAAAAGTGGAATGAAGTCTGTCTTCTAGATCAATTACTAATGTACAACCTACAAATATTTAAAACCACAACTTCTTAAAAGACGATGAAGTAACCAAGTCTGTCCTGCAGACTTTAAGCTTATGTAATGTTCTAACAATAAAAGTAAAAATATAGCCCTACTACCACCCCCATGGAAAAGTAGTAGTCTCTCCATACAGGCTCTCCACGCTCAAAATACCCTTCCTATTCTTTCTGTTAGTGTTCGTCCTTACTCTGACACACTTCTACTCAACACACTTAAATTCTTCAAAATTCTTGTAATCCAACTACAAAAAGGTCCTTTTAGAATACCGGTCATTTTGATTTCAATGCAAGTATTATCATCAGGTTAAACAAGCAGAACTTGTGCTACAGTTGTCCCAACACTACTGCGTCTTGTACTCATAGGAACAACTGCAACCCACTTGTTGGTCTCTGGATCATATTTTTCGATACTGTTCAAGCTAGAACTGCCATCATTGCCACCAACTGCAAATAACAGTTTGTTTAATACAGCTAAGTCATGGGTGCTTCGACGTACACCCATTGGCGCTAACGACATCCAGGTGTGGGTTGTTGGATCGTATCTTTCCATTGTATTCAAGCAGGATGCACCATCATTTCCACCTGGTGTTAGAAATAATAATTATTGTTAAGTATTGTTAAAATCTAATAGTGCTACAAACTTGAGTCCTGAATATCTCGGGTAGACACGTCTCCACCCCAGTGACCCCCATTGAATCCTAGTAAATCATCAAGTAATCTCAACCTTGTTTTAAGAGGGCACTTTTTGCCTAGTGGCTAACAAATCCGCAACCCTCATTCCATGATTGAATTGGAATTTAGAAGTCGACTTTTGCGGAGGGAGGAAAACTGGGGAACACCGATAAATCCCCAAGCAATTTTATTGAAATCCGTTGGTGAATTTGGGGATCAAACCCATGAACACAGCAGTGAGGGACAGCAAGTTTAAGGCATGCAGTAGCAGTATGCAACAAATAGTACATGCTTGCTGATGACTTATACTGTACTAACCCACGACATAGAGGAAGTCATTGAGAACAGCCACTCCAGCACTGCTCCGTCTACTAGACATGTTAGCAACTGGCTTCCATTTGTTTGTTAAAGGGTCAAAACACTCTACCGTGTTCAAGTGAGCACTGCCGTCATAACCACCAACTGCGTAAATAATACCTCGAACAACACCAACGCGAACATACCGCCTGTGAAGAACATGTCAATTATTATAAATCTGCATATTATGATTACTATCCTGGCCATTCCCTTATGACTGCCCTGATGACCGCCATCCGGCCAGTTGACTCGGCTGCTTGAGCATAGGACTTTAGTGTGGGACTGGCTGTGGTTCGAGTCCCAGCTGGACCAACACTCGAGGTCTTAAAATAACTGAGTTCAGAGGTGCTGCCTTTGTAATACAAATGGTAAGACTATAATGGCTTAGATGACCACATAAAATGGCAGTCCTTTCTCTCCACACTACCTTCACCTTACATCGGAGAAACGTAAAAGAACCATTGAGGACATGGCAGTGATCACCCTCAGTGTCTGGCCTTTACTAATGATTTATTAATGGATTGATTGTGGGATGGGAATTGGGGTATTAAGAGGTGGGAAATTGGTACTTAACGGGGCCCTGTATCCTGTTATGCAGCATCAGCTTGTGGGCAAAATCTCAAATAGTAATGAGACAGATTATTTGCCAATTATACCTTTCTCCCAATCCCCACTCAATGTCTCTTTTCTCTTTCCACTCTGACATAAGTTATGTGTTTCCACAGGCTTAACAGACTAGGGATCTGTGAGTCTGGATAAGATTCCTGTGGTTTGATGTTCCTTGAACTTTATGAATTTACATCAAGGTAAATTCAAGTAAATTTAAAAACTTCAACAAACCAAACCATAGGGATCCCATCCTAACCCACTCATACTAAGTCTTAGTCTGATAAGCTTGTGGTATTTTTTTATATTGTTGGTGTAAAATTGCTCCCTCCCACTTAGGTGTATACACAAAGTGAGCCCCAAGAGACAAGATAACTTTGCCACCTACAAGTATATAATGACCTAATAATTATTTTATAATTATTAATGCAGCATTGATGTGTCTACCTTCGTACGCTCATGGCAGCTACTGAAGTCCACTGATCCGTCAGAGGGTCATACCTTTCTGTACTGTTAAGACATGATGCCCCATCATACCCCCCTATAGCATATATTAGACCATTGACAACAGCAACTCCAAGACAACTGCGTCGAGTACCCATCGGTGTCACTGGTGACCATTGGTTCTCTTGGGGGAAGTAGCACTCGACTGTTGCAAGGTCATTACACCCATCATACCCTCCTACTGCATATACTCTACTGTCTATAACACCTATTCCAACCCTAGATCGTTTTGTCGACATGGGTGCAATCATGCACCATCTCTCCATCCGAGGATCATAACACTCACATTCACTGTGGATTGCAAACAAGCTACCTCCTCCAATTGCAAACAGGATTGGCACTTGTCCTTGAGGGTTGCGCGGCTTTGTCCTTGGACTTTGTAACATATTTCTTTTTTCTGGTAATAAGTGGTATTTCATTGCTTCTATTAGAAGGTCCTTACAGTCCTGATTAAATCTTATAATATCTTCTGTTTCTACTCTTGTCATTAGGCATTCTCTTGATAGTAAAGCTAGTCTAATGTGAGGCAACAGTTGATGTATTAAGCTCTTTCTATGATCTTTATCGTGATTAACCCATGTAATAACTGCATTGTATACTTGCTCCTCGCTTTTAACATTGATATCATCACTCGAGATCAGCTCAAATACTTGGTTTACATCCAAGAGTAAAAACTCTTCAGTCTGACAAACATCAACAAAATGGTTCAGAGCAAATCTGTGAGAGGAATCCAACAACTCTTTACAAACATGAGCATCTGCGAAAGAGCGAATCCCAAGACAGTTTGAAGGATGAAGTTGATTCTTAAGAAACTCACAGCAGGCTTCTCTAACGCTATTCAGCTGAAGAAGACAAGAAGCAGGAAGAAGAGACTGAACGTTCTCTTCAGTAACCGTAATTCTGGCTGTGTAAGCAAACTCAACCATCATCTCCATAGCATCTGGATCGACTCCTTGTAAAGTGACTTCCCCTTGTCGGCTCTCAAGAAGTTCACTAGTAAACATAGCGTGAAAATAAGGGCAACACGAAGCCAGGACAAGCCTATGGGCAGCAATCCTTCGCTCTCCAACAACAAGAAGGACGTCACAAAGTTCAGAGTTGACTTTCATTCTCTTCATCGCTTTGAACGCATCTTCAGTGTGTGTGGACGAGAAATGAGATATAAAATCCACTTGATTGTCTTGTTTGAGGGTCTGGCGGAGATTTTCCATGATGAATTGTTGAATAAATCCCTAAAAATTCTTGATGTCTGTTGTAATCATATAGCTTATGTTTATCAACAACTCAATTATTTTTGTTGAATGTAAAGCTTTTGAGCGGCAGTCACGGAATTAAACCTCCAATTAAGTAACATGGACTACGAAATAAGGCCTATATAGCCTTTATATTCAAGTTTGTGATGATATTTTTGCTTTAAAAAATAAATGTTTTAGTCAAATATTTTGTCCTGGTTTCAGTGCTAGTCCCAAGTTACTACCGGTTGGAGGAGGGAAACTAGTGACGAGTGTACTTTAATTTTCCACAGGGAGACCAGAACTTAAAGAACTGATCTTATTTTATTTATTTTTTGTTCGTTTTTCTATTTCAATGAAAGCAAAGAAAGTACGAGGCTGCCTCATTAGCTGTCCTCTCACTATCAAGCAGACCGCAGACCGGCGAGAAAAGAAAGGCTACATAGTTAAGCGAGTAAAACTGGAATTTTACTTTACTTTCTCTTCAGCCACACCCTTGGCGGCACGCGTTATTTTTTTACTTTGAACTGAGAAAGTAAATGAATTGACGCATTTGTGGTTCAAAACAAATGTAATTCTTAATTAAGAAAAATTGTAACGGAACAACAATGGTCACCAGTTGATCTGAGAAAATCAGTTTTAGCCAATCACAAGCGAGAAAAATCGCAAAATCATGAGGTGTCACTTTTCCCTTAATTGAAATCATGGATTTCCAAGTCACCAAATGGAAGAAAGAAGACGTCGCTTTTAAACTGCTATCACGATAATTAATAAGATTTAATATTTTTCACGTTTTTATTTGTTTATCAATAACGTTTTCATTTTTCATGGGTCAATTTTTCTCAGGCTTTATAACGAGCCGAAAGATATTATTACTTTGTGAGGAAACTTCAGTTTGCAGTAACGTCATTTGTAAGTCACTATCTCAGATCATCTGCAACGAAACTAATTAACTTGATTGATCAGTTTCATCCCTAGCAACCAGTTAATTTAGCACCTAGCAACCAGAGACGTCACTAGTCGAAGGTGTGTCTACTCTGTGATTGGTGGGATTTTATTTCGAGCATTTTGATTGGTTCAGCAAAAGCCTTTCTTGCGATAGAGTGCGTATGTAACATCTCTGTTACATAATCATGGAATTAAACTAAAGGAATAGCGTACTGACAATCACAGCGAGTTTCTTTTCGGCTACAGTCCATACCTCTCTTTCATTTCAGATCCATTGCCAAAGATATCTAATTTGCTATAAAATATAGTTTTGTGCCACTAGAAAAAAATTAAGAGGTAGCCCTTTGTGTTAAAGTCACTACACAACAACAGAACCAACAAACGTGGTTTTAATTTAACAATCTACTCAAAAGTATTCCTGTCAACTGAAGAAGACAAGCTCTCTCTTACAAGTACTAGTTCAACTTTGGAGAATTAAGCTCAATGGCTTTTTGGACTGAGAATGACACTTTTGTTGTTGGTAATGGTAGGGAGCGTTTGTGCGTTACTAAGCGGAAAAGTTGGAGTCGTTCATTGGCGTTCAAGCGAGGAACTTTTTCTGGTGTCAGGAACAAAAATGGTACCAGAACAAGGCAGTGGAGAGGAAAAAGCTGGAGCCGCGAATCTGCGCATCTTGGATTACGAAGCGAGAAAGGCAGTGATAGAAATCATGCCGGGTTAAAGCCAACAGATATGGTAACAGATAAGCCTTACAATGAATGTTGTTACATACAGGCACTGAGTACCCCTGTAGCGGAAAATGAGATGGAAAAAGCCCCAAACGATTTAGTCAAAGAAGAAGAAGTTGACAGTAAAAGAGAGCTGGAAAAGACTGAACATCCACGTCGTGTTAGTTGTGTTTCTGTTTTTAACCTTCCCAATTTTTCTTCGTCGCAAAGAGTAAGGCGTATCGTTGTACAAGGAACTGACAACGACTCTCTTGGGTTCGTTGATGGAATAGCCAGGTATCCAAGGGAGGGCAAAGCTGCTGCTAAAGATAGTACACATGATGATTTGGCAGGCTTTCCCGCGCAAGAGATGGAGGCGAAAGTAAAGCATATCATTGTACAAGGAACTGACAATGACTCGCTTGGATTTGAAGATGGAATAGCCAGGTATTCAAGGGAGGGAAAAGCCGCTGCTGAAGAGAGAAGGGAAGAAGATTTGGCCAGCTTTCACGAGTACATTCGGAACCGACCTTCAAGAAGACTGGCTGTTTGTGAAGCGATAGAGAGATGTCAGACAGTGGCAAAAATCAATGGTGTAAAAATGACCACATTTGACATGCGCAATGATCTCAAAGACATAAACTAATCTCTGTGCGACACCCAAAATAGCCCATTTCATGCAGCGTTACATCGTGTCCACACCTAAACTCAAGCGAAAAGACAAACTGAACATATCGTAACTCAAGGGCTATCACATTAATGAAATCCACTCTAAAACCGTTAACAGTATCAAAACTAAATAAAAGCACGATAGCGCAGACCATTGTAAATAGTGTAGGATATTAGCTTTAAACTTTTGCGTATCCAGAAGTTATTTGATTAAAGATTATATTAGAAATTAGATTTGATGTAGCAAAACTCTGGTCAATTTACGTGTTACAACAATAAAGAACCGCGTGAACACATGTACCCGTGTTACAAAATTTATGCGAAATAGGAATTAGGGTGTGGCTTTAACGCCTATTTGCTGGGGTACCTGTGGTATACCAGCTATTTTCTTTATTTGGCTTCTTTATCGCAAACACAAATAGAACAAAACTTCGCTTAGGCAATATTGCAATACCTTGGACATAGGTATAGATCGAGCAAATAAAATAATTATGAAATAGCTAGCAGCCAAATGCAATAAATGAAATAGACCGGTGAGCCCATAAAAAAGAGTCAGAATTCCCCAATTATTAGTGTTAGTGTTAATGAACATGAACAACTTTTTTGATCGCAATTTGTAAACACCAACAAACTAACACCCATAATAAGACGAGGACAACATTAATTTTTATAAAGTACTTTTAAAGCTTCTTTTTATTAACCCAAAGACTAACATTTCAAGTCCTTCTACTTAAATTACCAATACTTCCACTATTTATTTGAAGAACAATACATCATAGATGTATAAAGATGGTGTACAATTCAATACACCATGAAGATTTAAAAGTAAAATCAAACACAAACTCATGTTAAAGATTTTTTATCAAGTATCTATTGATCAAAAGTTGTCTAGTTTGGTTTTCTTGACAGTGCTAGCCACGCTTTGTCATATAGACCAAAAGATCTATTACACGATGACTGTATCCATATTCATTATCATACCTGAAATAGGAAAATGTTTCAACAACCTTAAAAATTATACATTTAATAAGGGAAGGTGTGTTTATTTTCAGGGGGAGAAGAAGCCTAGACTGCGAGCTAAGTCCCTCTATTTCCCTTGGTCACTGTCCGTCTGTCTGTCCGTGTCGACTTTTGACTCATAACCAATCTTCCTCGACCAATTGACACGGACAGACAGACTTAAAGTGACCAAGGGAAATAGAGGGACTTACCTCACAGTCTATCTGAAGCCCTGTATAGGAAGTAAATAGGAACCTTAGATGGATTGAAAGTAAATTATCATCTTTGTGTGTGTTGGGTCAGACAGTATGAATACAAGATTCTTCCAGGACTGGACCAACTGGTCTAGTCATTCAAGCATCAGACATTTTCATCACAACATAAACTTAATCCTTGCCTAAAAACAGTAACCTTCAAAGGCAGATCCCGAAGGGGGGTAGGTGGGGGGAGGCATATAATGTAAAATCTAAACAAAAAGGTAACAGCCACCCTCTTTAAATCATTCCGGATCCAGCATGAACTTATCTGATATCTAAAAAACAGTATGAATAATTTCCCCTTGTTGCTACATGTATATCCCACAAGCTAAAACATTGTGCACTGCACTGGAAAGTCATAATAGACTTTTACAGAACTATCTTGACTGAACACAAAACAATGACCAAAGCTGAGGTTGGACTTGATGTGCAGTGTTCATACATTTACTGTATTTTATAAAGTTTAAGTACGACTTGAAGCCATTGTTTCCTAGTCACTCAAGCAAATCCAGGAAGGCCTATTTGAAAAAAGAGTCACTTACCAGGCAACCAGCTTGACGAATTTATCATTCAGGGCCAAGCCAGCCTTAGCGTCAAATATGCTAGAGGTTGTGTGGCCAATAAAGTCACTGGACACCACCTCATCTTCAGTGTAACCAAGGAATCTGCTCATCTCTTTGGACTCTGAGGCTTTCTTCACAGCACTCTTGATTTCGTCATATGAAGCCTGCATTTCAAGAAAATTGTGTTCAACTTAAATTCAATAAGTACAAAATCAGAGGACTTTGAGCCAAACTCTAAATATTAACAGTCACTTTATTTATTTATTTATTATTATTATTTTTTTCTTCAATAAGGTGAAGAATACTTACTCCTTTCTTAAGCCTAACGGTCAAGTCTACCACAGACACATCAGGCACAGGAACTCTGAATGCCATGCCAGTCAACTTTCCATTCAGCTCTGGAATGACCTTACCGACTGCCTTTGCGGCACCAGTTGATGCTGGGATAACGTTCTGGTGAGCACCTCTTCCATCACGCCAATGCTATGAAACATTTTCATAATTACAAATTATTGAAGTTTCAAAGAATATTTCTATTATATTGGCAAAATGACGAGATAGAAAGTGTGCACATGGCCTGCTTTCTCTCATGATGCACATGCTCCCAACCAATTGGAACAAAAGGTTTATAACAGTTATTTAATAACTTCATGGGAATGACATGACAATGGTCTGAAATGGGACAACATTACGCTGAGCCAAGGAGGTATAGTGTATTGTACCTTTCCACTTGGCCCATCAACAGTTTTCTGTGTGGCAGTATAGGCATGGATGGTTGTCATCAAGCCTTCCTCAATACCAAAATTATCATTGATGACTTTAGCTATAGGAGCAAGGCAGTTGGTAGTGCAAGAAGCATTGCTGAAAAAATAAACATTACAATTAAAGAAAATAATAAATTTGTTCCATCAATTCATGCTATCAGATGCACAAGTGGCATAATGGTTAAGGTTTAGACGGTACAGTTTTCGCCTACAACTATTGTATACAACACGCTCATGCCATCCTACAACTGGAGTCGTGGCAGTGTAAATCAAGCCTACAACTTGCCTATGACAGACGTGAGCATGTTGTATACAATAGTTGTAGGCAAAATTCATGCCAGTCTAAATTGGCCTTTAGAGCGCTCACCTCTCACCAATGTGACCCATGCTCCCAGACTCATATGTGAGTAGAGAGTTTATTTGGTTCTCTCTTGTGCTTAAGGGTTTTTCCCTAAACCCCCCCTCCCCCCCCCCCAATAACCCCAAACAATGAGCGCCACACAATACTACCCTCGTAAAACAAGGTAAATTTATTCATTCACTCTTTTCATTTATCATAAGCTATTATTTGTTGAAAATCTCAAAAAAGATATCCCCACCCACCATCCCATCCCCTTTTTCTAAGCCTCCAGCCTGCTTACCTGACAACATTCATGCTGGATTCATATTTCTCCTCATTAACACCCATAACAAACATAGGTGCATCGGCAGAGGGTGCGGAGATGATAACCTTCTTTGCACCTCCTTTCAGATGAGCACCGGCCTTCTCGATGGTGGTGAAAACACCAGTAGATTCAATAACAGTGTCGGCACCATGCTTTCCCCATGGGATGGTTGATGGGTCTTTGTTGGCAAACACCTCTATTGTCTTGCCATTAATGATCAGTTTTCCATCCACCACCTTCACCTCGCCTTTGAATCGGCCATGGGTGGAGTCATACCTGAACAGATAGGCCTGTTATAAAACATGGAGAGAGTTAGGCATATTTCTGTATAACCTTTGAAAAAAAACTCTGGGCTGATTTAAGCCATGACATGCCAAACTCACAGATTGAACCCTGAAACAAACTCTGGGCTGATCTAAGCCAGGAATTCCTAATTCACTGATCAAACCTTGGAATAAGTCTCGAAAGTCAGGCCATGGCTGATTCACAGATCAAACCCTGAAACAACTTCTGGGTTTATCAGTCAGGGCATAGCTAACTTATAGATTGAATTGGAAGTCAAAAACAACCAAGGTTAGAACCCAGTTGAGTGGAATCATACTATACAGTGTAATTGTCAACTAACAATTATTTTCCTATACAGAATCCCAAGATTTGGTAGTGATAATAATAATTACTCAATACAAATAATGAACAGGACAGCAGTTGGACATTAATAAAAGGCAAAGAAAATAATCATTAACATCACAAAACGTAGCTCAATGCGTGGCAGTTTGAGGTCCAACGTGGCACACGACAAAGAGAAAACTACAATTCATCTTTGCTCTTTTGTAACCACTTTTTTAATTCCACTTTTCTCAAAGCTAATTCAACTCTAAATATCTCAATTATTTTAAGCCAAACTTGTCGCAGACCGGATAATATCAATGGTTTCGCAATAAAAATATAACAGCTGTATAATTTGTACATTTTATATTTATAATTTGGCATTTTTAAATAACAATAATATCATATTTTCACTGGTGAAAACTGACTATAAATAACTTATAAAATGGAAAATAATTTATCAATTTAAAGAACAGATGGCAAAAATACTATTTTAATTCTTTTTCCTGTCAAAATGTGAATTTTAATTTTCGATTTGCTGTCGCTAAATAACCTGAAGCCAGAGTTGGAGCTAATAAATGCTTAAAAATAGACATAAAATATAAGAAATAGTAATATTTTGCCTGGTTTTAGCTTATCTAGTCATAGGAAAACCTTGTTTTGGTATAAAATAGTTGAACATGGGTTTTAAAAGGTTAAAAATCTGTGTTTTTTTACCATGTACTCTGCATCAAGGAAAGGATCGTTGACTGCGACAAGTTGAACATCGTCTCTCTCCAAACTAGCACGACAAACCAGCCGTCCAATTCGTCCAAATCTACACAAAAAGCACCGTAAGACATTCTTAATACGATCTCAGGTCTTGTGCAATTACTTAAAAAATGAAAAAGGCCTCAAAAGTGAAGAACTGAAGCACATGTCTAAACTCTCACCCGTTGATTCCGAATTTTATAGTCATTTTGATCAGATTTCTGCCAAGAATGTTGTCCTTTCTACTGAAAAATAAATGCAAAACACAATAATTATGACTTCAGCGGGTCAGAAAGAAAGAAATAGTTGTAATTGAGTGAAAAATAAGGAGTTTTTGCAGCAATTCTTACCTCGATGCAGAGGTTTTGCAAGAAAAAAGCCGACGCCTGATCGACAAATAGTACTTCAGTTTTATTGTTAGAAGAACTATTCTGATTGGCTGAGACCCGGGTATTTATCAGCTGATCATAAGAAATCGTGCAGTGTGACACGTAATATTCCGCGGGGGGGAGAGACGGGGAGTGTGATTCACCTCACACAGGAAACCCAAAAAACATTGTCTTGAAATATTCTTTTCTTTATTTAGATTCTGTCCGTAAAATATTAATAATGGGTCAAGAGAAAATGATAGCTGGGGAAGGGAGGGCTATATATCTCGAGTACATGGCCAATGGTGTTCATATATTTGAGAATAAAATATATTTGATTGGGCTGAAACATTGAAGAAATGAAAGAAATTCAGCCAATCAGAAGCAATCACCCTCACGGTCTGTCATGACAGCTACCTTTGAAAACATGGAAGCTAGACTGTAAAAGTTTGTTCACATCGTGCATAAATAACCTATCATGTGGCAGACTTTGATTTCCAATACCGCAGTGCAGCCATGACGTCATAAAAACGAAGACAAAGGCAAAATTCAGAAAAACAAACTTACAAGTTTACTTTCAGCAAATAATTTTCACAGCCGATCGCAGTTGATCTTAGTTTACATGGGTTACTATTGTAACTTTAAGTAAAAATAATAAAATCAGTTCGTATAATCCTCATATCGGTTAACAGAATGCAATGTTTGTTCGAATCTTCAAGCTATTTTTAGAATCAGTGCACTGCACTATTGACATAGAGACAAACTGGGTGCCGCAATTTTCTGATTTTCTGTAGCAGTTTTAAATATTTTTATTCTGTAAAATCCCACATATATGCCCTTCTGCTTTTAATCTCACTGGCCTACTATAATTTGGTCCCCCCCCCCCCCCCCCCCCAGTTATTAGCTCTTAAGCCTACCTAATAGTATAGTACTTCACGTTTACCACTGACAACGCATAAGAGACTGATTGGGGAAATAGAAGAAATGAATAAATAAATGCTTCCTCTAAAGAACCAGGAAATGAGGATCGAGGTAAGAGACATAAGCAAAGGCTCAAAGAGCAGTAATCTAGTACCAGTATATCATAATTATTTCTTCACAATTCTTTAATTTAAGAAGGTTACACATCTATGTTATTCAATGACTAGTACAAATATTTACATTTTGAGGACAGGGCCAGGTTGTACGAAGGGTGGATAGAGCTATCAGACGGATAAATCCTTATCCAGTTGATAAGTCGATTCTGTTATGCAATAAATGTATCCATTGGATAAGATTTATTCGTGGGACAGTGCTATCTACCCTTCATACAACTGGGCCCACTAGGATAATGTTTAACTAGAAATTCAAACTGAAGCAAACATCAGTTGAACCTTTCTTGTATGAAGGTCAACAATAGCTGCTAGCCTTAATACTGCAGGGCTCAACCTAATGGCTGGCCAATAGAGAATGTCCAGCCAAGATTGGCACTTGTCCAGCCACATGTCAGTAATGAATACTGTCTGGTTGTTAGAACTTCAAAGCAAACCCAGCGACAGCAGCAGAACCTTTCTTGGATGATGGCATATGAAAACCTTGAAGTCCTCCACCAGCAGCAGCAGCACTGCTACTATCGCTGCCATCTTTCTACAATTTGAAATCAATGAGACTATAGTTTAACACAAAATAAGTATATTCATTGCTCTTTTGACAGGGCATATGGTTTTACAGAGATTATTTCAGGCTTCTAGAAAATTGATAGAGTATGGAAAACCTAGCAGGTGTAATTTAGTTCTATGAAACAACCTCTGGGCTGATCTAAGTCAGGCAGGGCTAACTCACAGATAGAACCCTGAAACAACTTCTGGGCTGATCTAAGTCAGGGTATGGCTAACTCACAGACAGAACCCTGAAACAACCTCTGGGCTGATCTAAGTCAGGAATGGATAACTCATAGCACTGGAATTAAGTAAGCCAATATTAAAGGGCCACTTGGACGAAAATTGTTCCAAAATTAAAACTCTTTCATTCGAGCTGGAACTTTGCTGAAATAATCTTGAACACATTAAGAACCTCTCACTGAAATATCTTTCTAATATTCGAAAGGGTAGGGCCAAAATTTCGTCTGCCATTAATTTCTGTGTCACGGCCAACGAGTCATTATGTACAGCAGTTTTACGCTGTGACGTCATTTACTCAACACCGTCATGTTAGCATCGTTTTGACTATACACTTCTTGTTAGATTACCTGAAGTTTATTTGATGTTTTAAACGCGTTAGCGTGAAAAGAATCTCTAAACAGACTTTTTTTAAACCTTTGATACCTCTTCAAATATGATGGAAACTCCTTTGGACGCTCGCTTTGTCAATCCTGAAGAGTTAGAACCATAAGTTATAATGTATGAAGATGAAGCCGAACTAGAAGAAGAAGCAATGCGTGGGAAGAGGTTTTCATAAAAATTCCTTACGTTCATTTCATTATTTGTATTTGCTCATACTGTCCATGATATAAAGATCTTAAATTTGAAGTTTCAATGTAATCTAATAGTGATTGATGTTATGAAAAAAAACCAATTGCCTTTTGAATTCTGCGTTGTGATATAAATATTTGTGACAATATATTTAGATCTATGTGCCGAATAATTTAGAATGTGAGCTAGTAATTCTCCTAGCTGATTTACTACAGAACGGTTATCATTTGCTTCAAAATGTTTATTATGCATTGAATAGGTACAAACATACGATTATCTAATATCATCTTTGTAAAAGAACATGTCAAAGGTTTCTTATTTATTACTTGCGCGACAGCGGCGTCTGTCACTCAGCTCGTAGATTTTTCTTTCATTGTGTCGGATGTCTCGCGGACCCAATTGTGGGGTTGCTCTTTGCCCTTGTATGTAAATATACCTTGAAAAGTTGTTATCCTTAAAATGATTCGAATAAATCCCTGAATATCTCAGTCACTTCGCGCGATGGAACTGCTAGAATCTCGTCCATGCGTCCTACTTTGTTGTGATTCTTGGCGTGCCGAGATGTATTGAAATTTTCGAATTATGATCGTCAGTATTATTGTAACTGAAAAATTTCAGCGCCTAGACATTGTTTAGTCATATAGTAGTTAGGAAACGGAATGAAACATTATATATTTTCTGAATAAACCAAATAAACCGAGTTTTACAAACATGGCACATACATTAGCCACCAATGTTTTGGTTTGGGTTGAGTAAATGACGTCATAAGTACTCGTGCCAATCTTCTTGAGTCGAATTCTGTGAGTCAAAGGAAGTAATGGCGGACGAAAATAAATTGTAAAATTTTGGCCCTTTCCTTTCGAATATTAGAAAGATATTTCAGTGAGTGGTTCTTAATGTATTCAAGATTATTTCAGCAAAGTTCCAGCTCGAATGAAAGAGTTTTAATTTTGGAGCGATTTTAAGGAAACAAGGACTTACAAGTTTGGAGAACATCTCGCCACCTTCTGGTGGCTTAGGGCTGTGTTGGTAGTCTTTACGCCTTGGTCTCTGCATCATTTCACTTTTAGCAGGCCAAGTTGGGAACATGTCTGGATCAACCGGAAGGGGTGATTCCTATGTTTTTAGATAATATCATGGAAAAATCACTTCAAGGAAATATAGTTCTAATATAGTTTACTAAATACTAAATATTGTATTCAAGAAACAAGAAACAAGAAAAGATATTTTTATCTTTGGCATAACATTTTCCCATTCCAGACCATGTGTCATTCTCTTGTGAATATTATGATACTTTGCTTATATTATATCCATATCCAATTGTCCTCTCATGTGTGACTGTTAAACAAAAAAATGATACTCTAAAGAAAGGCAAATGGGAAGACAGTATGACCAGGTAAAAAGGTATCTTGGTCTAACATATAAAAAACACATCCAGCGCTGCTTACGTTAAAGTATTCATGCTTTAATGCTTCCTCTGCTGTGATCCTTCTGCTTGGATCATAAGTCAAAAACCTGGAAAACAAAAACCAAAATTAATAGTTACCCAGATTTTAATAAGGGTTCTAAAATATTTTAGGTAAAGCAGAAGGTTGAGCTGCAGAGAAGTAAGCCAATTTGGACTTCATGGCCAACTCCCAGATCGAACCCTGAATCAACCCAGAGTCATTTTGAGTTAGGGCAGGGCAAATAGCTCACAGATCAAATTAGGTGCTTGTTGGGTTTAGGCAGAGCCTTTCCTACCTGACAATGTTTAATCTTACCTATTTAGCAGATCAAAACCTTTGTCTGTAAGATATGTTCCAAAGTTATTTCTCAGTTGATTGTATGGATACTCTGTGAAGGTCATCTGGTGATTATAGAATGATAGTAAAAATATTTTAGAAATCTAACATCACAGAAAAAACATTTAAAGATGGAAGGGAAGTAGATGGAGCATAGCCTGATAATAACAGAGGCAGGTATAACAGAGGCAGGTATAACAGAGGCAGGTATAACAGAGGCAGGTATAACAGAGGCAGGTATAACAGAGGCAGGTATAACAGAGGCAGGTATAACAGAGGCAGGTATAACAGAGGCAGGTATAACAGAGGCAGGTATAACAGAGGCAGGTATAACAGAGGCA
This sequence comes from Actinia tenebrosa, assembly GCF_029948245.1. Classification (NCBI taxonomy): domain Eukaryota; kingdom Metazoa; phylum Cnidaria; class Anthozoa; order Actiniaria; family Actiniidae; genus Actinia; species Actinia tenebrosa. The sequence goes on along the minus strand of NW_028292574.1, from coordinate 10,890,324 downwards.
GGTATAACAGAGGCAGGTATAACAGAGGCAGGTATAACAGAGGCAGGTATAACAGAGGCAGGTATAACAGAGGCAGGTATAACAGAGGCAGGTATAACTAAAGATGAGGGAAAAATAGATAATCTTTTTCAAAACAAAAATAAAACAATAGGAATTGTGCATTCTTTTAGGTTAAAAAATCATGATTAAGAGTAACAGAATGAAAAGGTGTTTACAAGGTAGAGGTTTTACAGTACTTCCAAAGAATGCTAACAAAGCTTATTTTGTGTGAGGCTGATCTTGGACAACAAGAAAGTTACCCCCGTCTCTCCATAAAATAGCTGCGAATACCCAAAGAAGGTACTCATTATGAAAATATTTAAAGTTAAAGTGCTACTACGACGAAAATCGCTCAAACTTGGATTCAGCTGAAACTTCCTAAAAATACTCTTTAAAGGTCCAATAATCACTGTATGAAGTGTTTTCTCGATATTCAGTATGAAAGTATGATATTTTTACGATTATTTTTTGGAGTCTGTGACGTCATACACTCAACATCAAACATTGCTACATATATTTCTTTGTATATAAATCCTTAATATATTTTATTCCTATGAAGCCCAAAGGGTGGCTAATGTGCTTATTTCACATTACTTGTGACTATAATTTATATTTTGGGGTGTTTGGGTATTTCTTTCTCCCTTTACTACTGATATTTTGATCATAAACTACAAAGAAATGTATGGAGCGATGTTCGATGTTGAGTGTATGACGTCACAGACTCCAAAAAATAATCGTAAAAATATCATACTTTCGTCCTGAAAATCGAGAAAACACTTCATACAGTGATTATTGGACCTTTGAAGAGTATTCTTAGGAAGTTTCAGCTGAATCCAAGTTTGAGCGATTTTCGTCATAGTAGCACTTTAAGCAAACCTTTTTGACGTGAGGCAACTCAGAATATTTAGGTGGACCCGGCCATATTGAATCGCTGGGAGTTCCAAGTTCCTAAATAACAGAATATATTAATTAGTGAATTACTTTTATTTATCGTGCTGGTAATCACTGATTATCAATATGTAACATGACATTGCTGTATGTTATAGAGAGGATTAGTCTTTCTTACCTTAAATATTCGGTTGATTTGATCAATTTCTGACTTTCCAGGGAAGAGTGGTTTCATTGTTAATAGCTCGGCAAATATGCAACCACAAGACCAGAGATCAATGGGACAGGAATATTCCTAAGATCAGAATAAGAGTACTTTCATGCCCTAACCTTCAAGTATTATGTCATTAATCCCTGAAACAACCTCTGGGCTGGTCTAAATCAGGCACAGCAAACTCACAGATCAAACCCTGAAACAACCTCTGGGCTGATCAAAGTCAGTGCATGGCTAACTCCCACATTGAACCCTGAAACAACCTCTTATCTCGGCAGTTCTGAGTCAGGGCATGGCTAACTCACACATTGAACCCTGAAACAACTTCTTATCTTGGCAGCTCTGGGTCAGGGCACAGCTAACTCACAGATCACATTGGAATTTAGTGTATTAGGTTTGGCGAGGAACAAAAATGAGGGACTCTAGGGGTTATCGAGAGGTGAATACACTATGACACCTGATGGGAAGAGACAATATACTATCATTAAATATACATTGACTTTTCTGCATTCTGATTGGCTGAGTGTCTCAGCTGATATCATCTTGTATCATTTTTACCTTGATTCCAAGTAATAGTTCTGGGGCTCTGTACCACAGGGTGACCACAATAGGAGTATAATGCCTTAATGGTGATCCATACTCCCTTGCCAATCCAAAATCTCCAACCTGTAAAAAATTATAAGTAATAAATATAGGGAGTGGTCATAAATTAGTATAAGGGTGGGAAGAGAGGGTACATACTCCATACAAAGGGTATTAAACTATAGGCTATAGATGAAGTTAAATGATTACTAGTATTCTAACTGTTTGATAGACATCTCATCCATCTCCAATCCCTTCTCTACTAACTTATACGTTTCCCAAAGTATTTCAAGATATAGCTAGTATCTCATTATCATTGTTAACTCAAGGCGAAAGGATGATAATATCCCATAAATGTAAGATTATTACCTTGAGTATGCCTTCATTGCTTAAAAGTAGGTTTGAAGATTTAAGGTCGCGGTGTAGGATCCAGTTGTCATGGAGATGAGCCACTGCTCGAAGGAGCTGAACAAGAAGCGACTTGACTTCACCTGAGGATGAAGGAAAAAGATTAAATTTTAACTCTTTCATGAGTAAATATCCTTAAAAAAATGCTTTCTTTTATTTTATAATTCTAACCAGGTGATCTCAATTTGACAGTCCATCAAAAACCAGCCAATCATCACGCAGGAAAAAATCTGATCAGGCGGTCCATCGGAAAAAAACATGGTGGCCGAAGTCAGAAAAAATTACTCTCGTCACAACTGAATCTTTGCCTCCCTAGCTACGTTATGGACTAGCAATACATTTAAAATTCTACCTATTCTTATAATGAATACCTATGGGTCAAATGGTGCGTTTTGGTTTCAATTCTTTAATCAGATTATTGTGAAATGATACTGGAAGATACATACCAACAGAGAACTTGCTACTCATGTGCTCCATCAAGGTTTTCAGGTCATGTTCGACATAATCCATTACTATGTATATTCTATCCATATTGTTACCCACAACTATTTCCTGTCAAGAAAAATCAAAACACTAACAACATTGTCTAAAGTCTTAACAACACACAAATGAACATGCAGAAATTTTGGAATAAATTTTGGAACCTTTTCTTGGATGTAAGACTGTCTAATCCAATAAAAACATACAAGCTTGGCCATGATAAGCATTTTATTCATTAGGGCACAGCAAAGGGGAGGGGGAGGGTGAACAAAATTAAGGGGGTCAAAATAAAGGGGACTTTATTAATGGGCAGGGCATCAGGACGTAAATACAGACAGTCATCAGACAATGTCTGACCAGAAATGAAACATGTCTGGTTAAATCTTCGCCTTACTGGTCATTCTGACTGGTAGTGGTAAGCTAGTGAGGTAAAACTAATTTGAATAGGCCAGTCATCATTACCAGGGACTGACAAGCCATTATCTTAAACCCTAGGCATCAACAAAACCATGAAGTATTCAACAAATAATAGGGTATGAGTATGTTAAGGCATGAGCATGCAGCGCTCCTGTATATCAAAAGTGAACAAATCTGCCCAGGGAGGCGTGCATGGTCATGAGGGAGAATTTCACCTCCCTAATAGACCTCCTTGGCTTGGGCACGTTTTCTCATTTTGGACCACATAAAGTATCATTAATTCGTTTAATGGCTGCAATCGGTTGCAAATGAGAAGACACATGAATTTGGGAACAAATCAAAAAAAGAATCTTTTTCTCAAGGGAATGACACATGGTCTGAAATGGGGAAACATTACTCCCAAGCCGAGGAGGTCTTATGATCACTCAGACCACAAACTATTCTACATTTCCTCATGTCTTTCAATCTTTACACAAGACTCCTTACCCTGACAGTGACAATGTTAGGGTGTTGGCCTTTCAGCAATGTGTTAATTTCTCGTAGTGATGTAATAGGAAACCCTTCCTTCTCCTTCTCCATCTTTAATCTTTTCAGTGCAACAATTTCATCTGAAGACAAAATACTTTATGTCAACAGCACTTCAACAATGATTACTGCTTCTACAAAACGTATTTACACTAAAAAAGTTGCAATATTAAAAAGGTCATTCATTCATTAGGGACATTAAGTATGAACAAGCACAGGGGATGAAGGTGCCAAAACAATGTCTCGAACATGTTTTTAAAATGGTACTTCAAATGAACCATTGTCCTCTATAGATCAAACATAGAAAACACCAACTGCCATTATAGACAGAACGGCAATGCCAAGGATGATGGCAAGACATGAAAAACTGTTTTGAAAACATGCTTGGATCATCGTTTCGGCGATGCCATCCTTGATGCTTGGACATGCTTAAGGTCACTATGACATGTATTTACTAAGGCACTTACTAGTTCGCTTGTCTCGAGCACGATATACCACTCCATAAGTGCCTTCCTCTATTCTGTTCAGCCATACAAACTCTTCACTAACATTTCTACAGCCCTGTATACCAGGTAAATAATCTGGTAGTTTGCGTGGTTTTTCATCTTCTTTTTCATTCTCCTGTGATTCATTTAGTTCAGATTTCTCTCTTTCAGAATCTGACGAATCTTCATCACTACTTGGGTTGTCGCTCTCTGAATCAACAACTTCTGTTGAAAATTGTAATCTTTCCTGATCCATTAATATTTTGGAGACAGTTTGTTCTTTAGAAGTTTTTCTTTCAGATGAGGCTTCCCTTAACCTTGACTCAGAAGCATTCGATGTTTTTGATCCAGAATCTCTCTTGCTTGAACGACTTTCATCTTTCGAACTACTACTTTTCCCTTCCCTCCTTTTGCGTTTATAAGAATCTCTGTCCTCCCGTTTACTTTTATTAGATTCGGTCATTTCATTTCTATCTTTTATTGGTTGACTATTCTTCTCTCTTTTTGAAGATACTTTCTCACCTTTGTTCTGCTCTTCAGACTTCTCTCTACTTTTATTCTCTTTAAATAACTGATCATCACTACTGTCCTTTGAATATTTTGGCTTCTCTCTGCTATGCCTTTGTCCCTGGACTTCATCATAATTCTTTCTTCTTCGACTACTGTTTTTTGAAGGTTCTTCTTTATGACGTTCATATTTGTCTCTTGATTTTGACTGTTGTTCTGAACCATCTCTTTGTTTTCTGTCTTTTTCATGTTCTTTTCTGGAATCTGTAGTTCTTGATGATTTCATATTCACATCTTCGCCATTTTCATCTTTATTTGTTTTTATATTCTGCTTTTGTTTGACATCTTTTGTTGGGGATTCTTCTTCTTCCTCCTCACTAGAATCACTGTCATCTGAGTCATCACTCTCACTACTGTCTTTTTCACTATCATCGTCGCTATCCTCTTGATTTTCTACTTTTGTTTCTTCCTTTTTATTTTCAGATGTCTGATCGTTTTTCTCATCCTCCTCTTCCTCGTCCTCTGAGCTTTCTTCACTGTCATCACTGTCTGTATCACTGCTTTCTTCCTCTTCACTGCTTTCAGTTTCCTCCTTTTTATCTTGTGTTGATCCAGAAATGTCTTTTTCAACTTTGGTTTCTTCTTCTTCTTCTTCTTCACTACTTTCACTGTCTTCATCAGAAGATTCTTCTTCACTTTCTTCTTCTTCCTCTTCTGGTTGCACAGAAAATACAAGCGTAAGGTCAAAAAACGACACACAACAAAGCATGCTTGGGCACCAAATGTCTTGTCAATACCCTGAATCAAGATCTCTCAGGGCCTGACTAACTGACAGACTGAATTTGAATTTATCATATTGGCATTCACATTGGATAGTCTCTGTGCTTCCTAGAGACTAAGGAAAATCAAGGAATGCCAAAAACATAATCTTTAATGCAAGGCCATGTTCAGACAGGCAATTCTATTAATTTGAAAAATACAAAAATCTTGGACAATCAATTCCAATGGGGAAAACCTCTGTTTTTGGAAGAATGGTACCATTCCATAAGGAACACGACATCAATTAACGAACATGTTCAGTTCCCCAATGTATATAAAACCTTGTTGTATTTACATTAGCCCTATGCCAATGAAGGTTGTAGTATGCAACTGAAACATTTCAGTATAACTTCATTATTATTTATCAGTGTTGACTATTATTTTATGATTTCATATTCGCATTTGTTGCGGAAGGAAAACCAGACAAGCCAAAGAAAAACCCTTGAATCAAGGGAGATCTAACAAACTTTACCCACATGCGATGCTGAGTCCAGGAATCGTACCAGAGACCCTAGAGCTGAGGGGTGAGTGTACTATCACTTAATTCCCTAGACATAACCAGTACCAGCTTTGTCAGTATCAGCATTTACCTTCAGCAGTGGGTTTTTCTACCATCTCAACATCTACGCTTGTTCGTCGGCTATTACCTCTACTTCTCTGTTTACTGGTACCACTTTCAACATCTGAAATGTCACTTAGAATTTCACCTTCTTCTTCTTCAGCTGTTTTTCTTCTGCCTTTCTGTTGCATTGGTCTTTTTTTGCTACTTCCATCACTTTCAGTAGATACTGATACATCAAAAAAAAAAAAAAAATCAAAATATTAATAGCAAGTTTTTATCATTTTATTCTAATATTAAAGTATGATGATTGAACATGGGGGGCAGTGTGTGCCTGTCATGGTAGCCTGGTAATGAGATTCAATCAGCTGATTGATACCAAGCAATAGAATACTCTCTGGTTGATAGAACATGACGGGCAGTGTTTGCCTGTCATTGCAGGCTAGTAATGAGATTCAATCAGCTGATTGATACCAAGCAATAGAATACTCTGTGGTTGATAGCACATGACGGGCAGTGTGTGCCTGTCATTGCAGGCTGGTAATAATGAGATTCAATCAGCTGATTGATACCAAGCAATAGAATACTCTCTGGTTGATAGCACATGACGGGCAGTGTTTGCCTGTCATTGTAGGCTGGTAATGAGCTTCATGAGATTTATTCAGCTGATTGATACCAAAGGAATTCAACAGTCAACATATGACTAACTGTTATGACGATGATGAGGAGGAGGAGAAGGATAAGGATGAGGATGATGGTCATGGTCATGGTAATGATAATGATGACTTTAATGATATCAAATCTACATCTACATTTATTAAGTCAGCAGAAAAGCTATATTCAAAATGTACAGTTATCCACTAACTATGATGTTCATTTTACCGGCATTTGCATTACTAAGGCGCCACACTTTTTGCAATAGACTGCCGTCAATCAAGGCGCCAAAACTTCGGTTGATTGTTTACAAGTATTATGAGCCACACTCACCAGGTCTATCCAGGCCAATCCAAACGCGTGTGAATGACGTCAACTTGTTTGATTAATGGCAGTCTATTGCAAAGTGCACGTCGCGATTTTTGTCTGGGGTGGCCGCGTAGCAATGCAAACGCCGGTAATGATGGTATAAATGATAATGACAGAGATGACTTATTCAGTCATTGAGACGATAAAGAATAGCTACATTAATTATTCTTAACACTCACATGGGCTGCTGTGATCAGGACTGAGCTGATATATAATCTCCTGTGGGGTCAATGGCGAAGGACGTTTTGAAGACGATCTGGACTCGATCTTTAACGATGGACTTGACGTAGCAGAACTTTTGCCGCTCAGACGAGAACCCTCTGTTTCTACCTCGAAATATTCGTTGTCTAGTTTTCGGCGTTTTTCCTGACGAATTTCGTCAAGGGTCTTGACTTTCCAATCACCTGCTTTTGGTAGATTTTCATCTTCTTTGATGGACGAGTTGTCATAATCCTCCTCGTTCGAACTTCTTTTTCGAGACCATTTTGCAGTATTTCCAGACATTTTAGATATCTATGATCCTCCTTGTTTGTGTAAAATTGGAAATGCTACTTGAATCGCTTAAAAAATGGACCGTTTTTTATAGGAATAAGGGGAAAATTCTAGGAAAGCCAAAAACTACTTCCCATCATCTTTGCCGCCATTTTGGAAAACGTGATTTATACGTCCGTACCAATCCCTCTCGGGTAGAATAGCCTTACGGTGCATTGTGGGTCAACATATTTACCGCAGGGAGCCCAAGAAACAAACCCGAAAATTAAAAATTATCAAATAAACTCATATCTGAATCAGTTGCACTAAATTATTTATTATAGCTTAATTTATGCTATCGTAGGGTACGACTACTAGACGACTGAATAAAATTTCCCTGACAATCATGATCTCACTAGTCTTTCTCAATCACCTGGACTGCGAGTATCCCATCTAGCCATAACCCTTCTTCAATCCCATCCACAGGAAAGAAGCCGAGTTTCCGGTAGGAAGAAAAACCGGAAATAATACCTTGAACCAAGGAGCTACTACTCTACTCGCATATGTTCTAGTGAACCTAACCAGAGGTGAACACACTTTGAACGTTTGATTTGAGCCCAGGATGTGCGCGCGCTCAAAAACCGCTGAAAAATATACTGAAGAAATAGAAAACGCGCGCGCGTGCTGTGTGCTGTCATAAAGCACGTGGGGGTTGGCAGAACACGAGAGAAGTGTTTGGAGAAGCACGACGCGTAGCGGAGTGCTTCTCGACACTTCTCAAGTGTTCTGCCAGCCCCTAAGTGCTTTATGACAGCACACAGCACAGCAAGCAAGTTTTTTTATTTCTTTTATAAAATACAAATTACAATAATAGATAGGAATGAATTTTAAAATATGAATTTTAAAAATACCCAACCGTTAGAAGATCGTACCCTGAAATACCTAACCGTTAGGAGATCGTACCTTGAAATACCTAACCGTTAGGAGATTGTACTTGAAATACCTAATCGTTAGGAGATCGTTACTTGAAATACCTAATCGCTAGGAGATCGTTACTTCAGTTACCTAATCGTTAGGAGATCGTTACTTCAGTTACCTAATCGTTAGGAGATCGTTACTTGAAATACCTAACCGTTAGGAGATCGTTACTTGAAATACCTAACCGTTAGGAGATCGTTACTTGAAATACCTAACCGTTAGGAGATCGTTACATGAAATACCTAATCGTTAGGAGATCGTTGGTTGAAATACCTAATCGTTAGGAAATCGTTACGTGAAATACCTAACCGTACTTCCGGTGTCTCAATTTTTGCTCCAAATCATACTCGCGCGTAGGCTTCCATTAAATGATGATTATCTCGAAAGCAAGCTCGGGACACCCAATTTTCTATCCAGATTTAGAATCAGTATTAAATTCGAATTCGGAAAATCCAAGTTTTAAAAAAAGCTTAAATTTTTTCCCAAAAGTAAGCAGTCACCTTAAACTGGTAGTACAACCGTTCTTTGCTCCTATGGCGCTATTATTTATCTAAAAGGACACTACAAATTAAAGTCATGAGCATATTTATTTTCTGTCTTAAACGAATAATACTTTACATACATGTGCATTCATATTTAGATGATAGTGGACTAATATAATGATAATTTAGTTAAATCTAATAATATTATTATCATTAATAATTTAATATTTATAACGCGCATATGCCATTTGCATATGGTAACGTTGAACGTGTCAGGATATTAGTCTTAGGATGACTATTGTTTCCGCAAACGGCAAACGTGACTACTTGTTCATCGTTTCCCTGTATTTCACTTTACCTTCTGCAAACCTCTCGACAAAGACAAGTATTCTTTTTTTCCTACTGCTTGGATTTTTTTGCGATTCCTTTTCAGTAATGTAAAAGAATTCGTTTACTGGTTAACTGACGTTTCACGTTTGCCGTTAACGTAAATCTAAAACTCTCTATTGTGTTTTGTGCGTGTTAGGATATTTGGAATTATTTAATATACACTTTTTTATTTCACAATTCTTCACGTGGTTCCTTTGACTCAATGTTTTCATTCTCCTTTAATGTTTCTGTCATTATTTCTTTATCTTCTCTGTAATGCTGCTCGTAGAAAACACCTGATAAAAAAGAAAGTTTGAGTTGTATTTACGCTTTTATTTCCCTTTACGTTCGCGGTTAATAGGTATGGATTCTCGCGAGAACCAAGAGTCAAAGAAAGCCCTGCTCAAGTATTTTGGTGTGGTGCTCTAGGTGTGTGAAAGTATTTCTTCCCACTTTCTTCTACTGAAGCCAATACTCTCACGTGTGTTGAGCGCGGCAGGATATGGCGCATCACAGAGCGTCTTAGCATACTGCGCAGCGCTTAACGCGTCAGTATATTGCACATCACTGTGCTCTTCAGTTGTGCATCAATATCCGCTTTAGAATATTGCGCATCATTAATGCCCACCACTGTCGCGTTAGCATATTGCGCGCCACTCTATGCACCAGTGTATTGCGCATCCCTATGCAAATCAGTGTATTGCGTGCCACTGTGCGCGTCGGTATATTGCACATCACTATGCAAATCAGTGTATTGCGCGCCACTGTGCGCGTCGGTATATTGCACATCACTATGCATATCAGTGTATTGCGTGCCACTGTGCGCGTCGGTATATTGCGCATCATTATGCATATCAGTGTATTGCGCGCCACTGTGCGCGTCGGTATATTGCGCATCATTATGCATATCAGTGTATCGTTCGTTTTTCTTGCAACCACTCTTGAACTCACTATACAAAACAACAGATAAAAGCCGAACTTAAAAGTTACCTGATTTATCGTCATCTCTTATTTTCTTGTACAGTTCAAGTACATCAGAAAGGTTTTTCTTAACCTCTTCAGTCGTAGCATACTCTTCGTTTTTGGGCTTGAGCATAGCAAATAACTCCCGCGCAACTTTCTCAGATCCTCCCAAGCTCTTCAAGGAAAAAGTTGGAATCAGTAAATTAGATCAGTAATTAGATATTGTTTTGGCCCGTTTTGGGCCTCGGGTCCCGGGTGCATCTGCTACCGTCAGTGCTTTTTGAGTTTTCCGGTTTGCGCTGATTGATGGGTGCACGTGGGTCTTCGGCGCTCAAATCGTGCCTTAGATTCAATAATTATATTTAATAATCACTTATTTTATTAGTATTACGTGTTATTTTATAATTCTTAGATATTTTGTAGCTTGATTATATATATGAGGGCCACTAGTTGATCAGTTATCTTTATGTACTGTTAAGTGTTACCCTCTCTAAATAAAGATTATTGTATTGTATTGTATTGTATTGAATCAAATCCATAACGAGTCAACCTTGTCACGACACATACTGGGAGCAGGAAGCAAACAAAAGGTCACGAGTTCGAATCCTGCCTGAAACTGGAATTTTTTCATTCCGAGAAACATTTGCTTAATAACTGATTTGAAATCTATTCTCTGGCCCGCGCGGGAGGAATAGGAAAAGGAAGTTTAGTTGCGTTGAATTTGGTTGATGCTCTATGGTTTAAAAAGCGCTTATTAAATAGGTATGCAAACTTTGCTATCATAGTAACTGAGAAAGAAATAAAATCACCAAATAAAGGCTGAACGTTACTTTTACCTGGTATTTAACTATGAGTTTCTGCAAGGTAAGGACACCATCTCCCTCTTCCAATCCTTCTTCAAACGCGTTCCTTAAAATCAATAATTATTGAACATAAATCATAACATAAATTGTAATGGTTTACAAACATGGTTCTGATCATGTTCACGCACTTTTCATAATCAGAAATTCAAGTGTGCACATATATGAGCAACATTTCTCAAAACGAATCTTAATCAATTTAACTGAAATAATAAAGAGATAGCTAAAAAAAAACTAGCTAAAAACTAGTGTGAGCTGCTTCGGTGTTTCTAATGAAACAGTAATGATGAAAAGGTAAATTATACACCGCGAAAAGATGAGGAAAAAAATTTATAAAGTACCTATAGACTCAGCTTTCCAACTTTTTTTCCTTCAAAATATCATCTTCATACTCTGTGCTAGATTTGCATCATATAGGTTTGGGGGCTTGACAGACTAGTACCTTTGATGCCGCACCGTTTACAATCAAAAGGATAATTAATTTAATATTGGTCTCTTGGTTTGTGCCGCCAAGCATGAGCAATGGAGACACCACCATAGACCAGCATTAATAGCAAAAAGCATTCTTCTCAACTTTTCTTACCTAACTTCATCTGCTCCAAAAATAACATGTTCGTACTCCTCTGTGTTGGCAGCATCAGGGTCTACAACATTAGCAACTGCCTTCAGTTTTTCAACAGTCAAAGCTTCAACATCATCTTTAGTGACAAACCCTTTGTTGTCTGGGTCTAATATATTTAGGACCTGCATTAGAATTAATAAATTGATTAAAGGGAGATAGAAGAGGAGAAGGAAGAGAAGTAGAGGGAAGGAAAGTGGAAGGGAAGCATTTACTAGATTTGACCTTCCCTACCCTAACTATTTCTAGTTCTCATCTTTCCTCTTCTTCCATGGACCATAATCACATGGCACCATGGTAATTTCCCATGAGAATGAAAACCATTGTTTAAACTGCATATATTTATTCTCAAGCGCTTGCATGATAGAGCTACACATGGAGAAATCTGCTGTTTCAGTCAACAAGCTGCCGTGTTAGTAATTACTCTACTTTTATCTTTACTTTAAATTTCAATTAACTTATTTATTTACTTCATTTCATTTTTGAATATAATTCTAAAATCATTATAGGAACACTTCTATTAGCGTATTAGCATATACTTTTATTAATATACATGGCATTAATATATTGTTTTCTATAGATTTTATAATTAGTCTTTATCAATATATATATCCTATAACATATACATAACTCAAGTACCATAGAATATTCATAATCAATAACTGGCTAAGTGTATTATTGTAATTCGTGTAATTATTTAGGTGTCCCAGATTAGTATATTCACTTGTGGCAAGCTAGTAGAACGACACATTAATAAAGTGATTGATTGATTGAATGATGATGAGCAATCCATTTCCTCTAGGTACAGATTTTAATCAAATTTTTAAAAAATCTTAAATTGGCTCTACATCCAGAATTACAACAAAGCACAAGCCTCATATTTCATACTAACCTTTTGTGCAATCTCCTTTCTTATTACTGGGTGATCTTCATAAAGTTTTGCCTATTTAGAAAAATTAATTTAAAAAACTAAATTTTAAAACAAACATGTACAAAACATGTTCTAAGGGTCATACACAGAATCAAAATATTATGAGTCACTTGAATAATTATTGCTCTGAGCCGACTAACGACTGACTAGCCTTGTGTTCACGTGGAAACATAAAAGCATTTTCACACGTATGAGAGGCTAGTCAGTCGTTAGTCGGTGCAGAACAATAGTTATTTCAATCGGGTGTATAAGTGAGGGCAGTTCATAACATACCTCAGAATACTGTTCAAACAAATCATCAACAGTAATGCGACCATCATTCTTGTCATTCAAAGCAGCCAAATAACTATCTCTAGAAAGACAGAAGGATGGCACAATCAGTCACCAGCCACCTTAACCATATTCACTCCCAAAGAGGACTGGTAACAGCCTCACTCTGCATAGGATTGTGGGAATGAATGAGTTTAAAATATGATCAAAATGATCTAATAACTCATGCATGTCTCATTAATTCAGTACCAGAAAACTTTGATCAGAAGGTTGTTGCTAAAAAAGACCTTAAGAATCAAGGGTGCTTAGTAGTAGTACATTCACCCTCATGTCTGGGGTCTCGGGTTTGATTCCTGGACTCAACATCACATTAGTGAACCAAGGGTGGTGTAGTGGTAGTACACTCACCTCTCACCTCTGGGGTCTAGGGTTAGATTCCTGGACTCAACATCACATACATTAGTGAACCAAGGGTGGCATAGTGGTAGTACATTCACCTCTCATGTCTGGGGTCTAAGATTCAATTCCTGGACTCAAACACATGCGAGTAGAGTTTGTTAGGTCTCTCCCTAAAGTTTGGAGGGTTTTTCTCTGGTTTTCCAGTTTTTCCCTCCTCAAAACCTAACAAGCTAAATTCCACTTCAATGTGATAGTTAACTGTGTCCTGATTGACCATCCCGGGGGTTTTCTTAGGGTTGGATTATGAAATACATTGCTTACTTCACTTCAAATGGGTCTAGATTCCCCATAGTTTGTGGTCCATGGCCAGGGTAGGTCCACACCATATTGATATCACTTAAAGGTGTATATTCTAGCTTAGCTGTTTTACATCCTGTACTGTTAAACTTTGTAAGTCTTGAAAACAGAACAGAAACGGCCATGTTCTTGGAGCCATATGACCTGACCTGATGCCAGTAACCTAAGATGAGCAATTTTATCAAATCATTATTATTATCAATTAGCCTTCCCAACATGCCTTTATTTTCTTTTACTTTCTCTATAGACTCTTCCACAGTCTCTAGCTCGTCCGTTCCGTCTCCACGCTTAGAGTGACTGTAACGGTACAATGACCAAAAGGACTTATGGGTCCCGAAAACTTGGACCCAGCGCGCTTTGGGAACCAAAATACTCGTCCACAGTCTCTCTCGTTTTTGCCGCCATCTTGAAAATATTGAAACGAGAGATACTGTGGACGAGTATTTTGCTTTAATCTATGCACCACAGGTAGCCCACTATGAAAGTAACAAACAAGTAATCTAGAGCGAAAAGAGATAGCTAATTAGAGATATAAAACACAAATTTAAAGTATGAAAATATGTTTGGCTACTTTGTATCAATCAACCATTGATTAACCATTTTTCAATTATTAGACAATAGCATGTAACAATCGAACATGCCGATAGACTCACTATAAGGCAGGTAGAGGCAGTCCCCAGCAGTCATATTAGCATATTGCCAGTGCACCTTGGTGAAGTTTGGGTATTTCAATAAATTAACTTGATCCACGTCGAGGACAGCAAATCCTCCATATCCTTTGTCACCTTCAGCAACTGGTATCTGTACAATATACAGTATGTAACAAAATTATTGAAATTAAAATAACTTTTGCTGTGTCATTGAGATCATTCATAACTAGCGTGAGTCCTTGGTAAATATAAAATCTGAGTTAGCTGTGTCCTGACTTAGATCAGCCCAGAGGTTGTTTCAGGGTTCTGTCTGTGAGTTAGCCATGTCCTGACTTAGATCAGCCCAGAGGTTGTTTCAGGGTTCTGTCTGTGAGTTAGCCATGCCCTGACTTAGATCAGCCCAGAGGTTGTTTCAGGGTTCTGTCTGTAAGTCTAAGCTGTTTTCTCACTTAAATCAGACCAGAGGTTGTTTTAAGGTTTGATTACGGTCAGCCCATAGATAAATATAACAAAAGATGAATCCTGTTTAAATTTATTTTTCACTAAAAATTAACATTAAAAAATATATATATACATGAAAACAAAGCATGTGAAAGATTTTAAAAAAAATTCTTGATATAATTCATCATCATCCTACTCTGAGTAAATTTTTTAGACCTAACATTTAAAAAAGTCTAATTATGCTGAAAAACTTTTAAAAAAGTGCACCTCTCATCAGACAAGAAAAAACAAGATTTTTTCTACTGCATTAGTATGCACAAACATTATTTGAAATCTTTGATCTCTTGGTAACCAAATTTTCATACAATATATTGTTAATTGCTGAACTCGATAATTAGTTTTGTGGGGGCTTTTTACATGAAAGGAAATCAAATGTCTTGTAAAAGACAAAAAGCTAACTCGAGTTCATAGAAAACAAAACAGCTGTTTGCATTTCAATACACCTGCATATCTGCCTAATGAATGACCTTTAAAAACACTCTAATTGCATAGTGTGAACAAGGAAAATATAAAAAAACTGTAGACATAACTTTTAAGATAACTAAAACTAGAAAAATTAATGATAAGTCAACCTACATTTTGTTCGTTCTCTGGATGGATGAGAATCCAATTTTTCGTCCCATTCAAAAGACAATTTATAGCATTATCCGCATCTTTGTGAAGCATACTCTTAGTCCCACCAGAACTTAACCATAAATTCGCTTCAAGAATCCTTTCAGAAAAAGTCCCACACATTAAACAAGGCAAGATACGAACTTCTTTAGCCAAAGGATCCGGTAATTGAGTGACCATGTATGAATCCTTCTGAACATACGAATTTAGGAAACTCTTAATAGTGTCTCGACCAACTCCTCGATCGCCAACAGGAACATGGTCTTTCTCTTTCTTTGCTTCTAACTTAACTTCTAAATCTCCGTAGTTTTTCTTTAAATAGCTGTCTGTCCATAATGACTGCGCTGGAAAGTTTTTAGCAGCACCCTGAAAAACTACAGGCTTTTGAATACTCGCGTAGTTATCCCAAAAATCTTGAGGTGAAGGGATCGTTGTTAGGACGTCTACATGGCCGTCGGATTCTCTGTGTTTCCCTAATTCAGCTCCGTGTCCTTTGGGAAGATTCTTGGCTTCTTTGCCCACAGAGAGATTAAGGTATAAAGCAAACGAAGAAATAATAAATAGGAGTTTAACAGACCTCATTTTACGGATGTTCTCGTTCGTTGTGTTTGTCGGCTGTTCAGTTTGCAAAGTACAGTAGGCGTTCCTCGAGCTTTGTTCCAGGCCCACTCGGTATCGATATAGAAACAAAATATTATTATTACTATTAATTTAAATATATAATGAATATTAGACTATATAATGAATTTTATGAATAGATTAGCTTTTAATAATTTAGGAATTTAATATATTTTAATTTCATTTAATTTAATTCTTAAATTTATATAGTTTTCAGAACATTACATGGCCGCTTGGAGATACGAATTTTATCTTCTCGTGTTCAATTTAGATATTTCACTTGTTCGCTGCGCTCACTCGTGAGATATCGATTGAACACTCGAAGATAAAATTCGTATCTCCGCGCGCCCATGTAATATCCCCTATTTATTATTTGTTGTTATTATTATTATTATTATTATTATTATTATTATACTATTACTATAGTCTAAAATACTATTATTACTATCAATTTAAATATTATATATATACTTAATCCCTAATCTGAATCAACCTTAACATGTTAATATATTTTTACTTGTAAATTAGATAACATTATTATAATTGTCAATAGATTATTATTATTATTATTATTATTATTATTATCGCATGGATAAGGACGAAGGTCTCCTTTGCCATCCTGCTTAGTGCCCTTGTTTCAGTCTGAGGGGATCAAGATCGACAAGGAGAAGAAAGGCAAATGTACAGGAGAGCGACCTAGAGATGGAAAAGGGACTTACCGAACTGACCTGAGATTGCTAATGACTATTTCATATTAAATAATTTATTAATTCAATAAGAATATTTATGAAAAACATATTTTCTAATAGATTATTTATTATCATTATTATCAATATTATAATTATTATAATTATTATATTGGTGGTATAAAAAGGATATATCACTCTATAGTAGCCACTTGACTGTTTCATAAAGTGTTAAAACTGAGATAAAAAGAAAGAAAGAAAGAAAGAACCGAAAGTGACTTCTTTCCAATCTCTTCCCAACACAACCATTTCAACCCAAGTTTCACTTTAGGTAAAATTTATTTTGGGTGACATTTATTATTGAATTTATTTTTTCGCCCTTTTGCCCTACCTTTTCTATAACGTCCTTTTTTTTCACGAGGGTAGCACTTAACAAACTAACAAACCTGTGGAGTTGATTTTTTTCGGAGGGAGGAAAACCGGAGAACCCGGAAAACCCTCGAAGCACAGGAGAGAACCAACAACAACTTTTTCTGTTTTTTTGTTTTTGTTTTTGTTTTCTTCTTGTTGTTGTTGTTGTTGTTGTTGTTTTTTGTTTCGTTTGTTTTTACTTAAATACTATTGAAATGAAGATACAGTAGAGATATCCATCCCCTCGAGTAATGTCCGGCTTCCTTTAATATACCCTTCATGGTATATATATTAAAACAGTACAGCTTCCCTAACTAATTCAATTTTGGCATATCTTTTGGCTACAAGTAAGGGATTTTGTAACACTTTTTAAAGTTTTTGTTTGATAAAGCTGAAAAGAAAAAATATATTCACAAATTCTCACTGCCCATCCCTGAGCATCTGTTTTCTTTTCTTAAAAGCCATATTTATAAATGATTTTCAAAAATAACTGCATAATGGTGCCATTATCTTAAGATTAAGATTATTTTAAGCTTGGAAATCAAGCTGCAAGAGGCTCATCAACATCTCAAAGATTTTCTAAAATATGAGGATGTGTACAACAACAACAAAATCGAGGAAGATCAACAAGTTATAGATAATGGAAGTCAAACCTCCTTCAATTACCAAAAAACAACTTAAAGAAAAACAAGTTTAGTGGTCACATGAGAATGAAGGCCAATATGATAAAAAACATGCCCTCAGCTCAAACAGGCAATCCAGTAATCACAGAAAGAAAGATAGATCAAGTTGAAGATCATGATTGTGATTCTGCTGAAGAAGAGGATGTGTTCATTGGTATTAAAAAGGGACAAGTCCCCAAACACAAGGAAAGAAATATGTCCGTTGAATAAGAAAACAACATAAAAAATGGAAACTTGTTGTCTGATAAGTCAATTAATTTGGCCCAAAATCTTCTAAGACAACAATTCCCAAACATTGATTGCCATGTTGGTGAGGTATAAATCTATTGGATGTCAAAACAGACGTGTTTGATGAATCCATTCAAGGTCAAAGACAGTGATATAAAGCACCAAAAACTGTCCATCACCATACAATCTGTACAACAACAGGATAATGAAGTGCACTGTAGAGTTTTCTCTTTAGCATTAGCTATATCCTTACTTACTGGTGATGACCCAGAACATGTGGTTTATAGCAAACTAAGGATGCGTCAAAATGTTTTGGGATGTTGAACATTGTTGAAGAATGAAGCCCTTTCCAAAGCTTCAAAAAAGCACACCTAGCAGCCCTTCCAAGAAGTTGACATATAATTCATTTCAAAAATGTATGATTCATTTGGTCAAAATTATCGGTTGATCTATCTCCATACAGTTATTCTGTTTATGTATTAATTGTTTATACATTTTCTACTTATTTTTATTTCATTTTTATTTGATTTATACATTAAACTAATTATAATTAAAGATTTTTGTTGAAAATATCTAATTACAAAATTTAGGAGGACCTGTTTGGTTCTGAACAATTCAAATTACCTTACAGTATTCTAAGAAGTTTTTACATAAGGAATACTCCAGTTTCGGGTTCTTTTCTCAGCCTTAGTCTCTGGGTCTTCAACTCTGGGTCTAATGCGTTAAGTTCTGTCTGGATGCAGTCATAAAGTTAAAGACACAGCATACCGTACTCTTGTACGGCCTAAACTCGAGTATGCGTCTTGTGTGTGGAATCCATACAGACAACGGAACATAAACAAAATTGAATCCGTCAAACAAAGAGGCACTTGATTTGTGTTTAAAAACTATTCGCGATATAGCCATGTTACACCTATGATACAAAGTCTTGGCTGGGACTCGCTTCATGACCGAAGACTTCTCCCACAAGCCACCAGGTTTTACAAAATCCAAATGGGCCATGTTGGCATTTCATTTCCACCTGATGTCAAACCGAATGAAAGGCCATTGAGAGCTCCCAACTGCTGTCCTTTAAAACAAGGTAGTGAAAGAGAACAATGATATTTTATAAGTTCTTCTTGTATCCGAGAACAATACCTTTATGGAACAATATACCATTTAGTTACACTAATATAGATAGTCTATATACTTTTAGAAAACTCATTAATAATTCATGAGGAAAACACAATAGAAATCATGACCATGAAGGTGATTTTATATCGGATATAGATTCGTCTTCATTTGCATAAACTTTAACTTGGATTTTCTCTATCAAACTTGGTTCATTTCGTAAAGAATTCTGTACCATATGAGAACATACATCATGAGTTTTCTAAGCCGTTCAATAAACTCGCAGATCGTGTTTTATCGGGTCTAAAACCACTCGGCTACGCCTCGTGTTTTATACCCGATAAAACACTCCTGCTCGTTTATTAAACAGTACTTAAATCAAATGCACTTTCAACTATTAGATGGAATTAATTTCTTCTAATATTATAAGCTATATTAGTTTGTTTTCATTTAATTATTTAAATTATCACTCATTATGCTATTTCATTTTTATATAATTTAGTTATTATATATTTAAATCGTATTTTAGTGTATTTTAATGTATTTATAAGTATTTATAAGCTATTTTTATAACGTTGTAATTAGCTCTCTTGTATAGTCTTAACTGTTTTAGGAGTACTTTCATTAAAGATTAAAGGTTGTGTGTTCAAATAGTCAGCCATTCAATCAAAAGACACTTCTCGTGGCAGTAGATTTATGTAGCAAGCGAGGAGATTTTTGTGTACCACGTGAGATTGAAACTGGTTTCACAATGGTTGGACTGTTCTTGAGTGAGCGGCCGTAATGCTTCTTGCAGTCATAAAAAGAAAAAAAAAGCTTTTGTCAAAATTAGTTAGTCCAGATAAACCCCAGACAAACGTGGGAAAAATTCTTGTTTGAGTCTTATTTGAGAGAGGGGCTAAATAGAGGATTTACGGTATGAGAGTTATAAGTTATAAGTTTATAACTACTATAAGGACTTGATTAGTCTATGCCTGGACCTCAGTTTTCACTGTCACACAGAATGTACTCTTTATGCTCTTTTCATATTCTTTGAGTTTTGGGAATTTGAAAACTGCCTTTAAGTAGTTTTTCATAGTGAAAGATTCAGGATACGGATGAGGACTACATCACGGGCGGAGAGACAGAGAGGTAAAATACAGTAAATGTATGTAAATTGGGCCGTGAGGGGCCCGTGAAATGCACTCTACGCCCGTGATATAGCTTTTTTTCAAAACACACCATTTAATCACAAGCCAAGCGCTGTTATTATTTATCTTTTCAGTTTGTTTTATCACAAAACCACCAAACTCATCATTACGAAGCGACGAACAACAAGTCGAAGACAAAGTTGGCAGACATTTTCCCTCGATGATAGACATTCATGTCTGAAGTTAAATCGATGAAAAAAGCTTAAAAATATATCCGCATTTTGTAAAATAGGTTGTAACCAAAGAAAGACTAAAAGTCCAAAGTAGGAAAGATACGATCTGGTTTCTGATATAAATTAGAACATTGGTAAAAAGTGATTGGTCTCCCTGTGGTATCTTCACCTTCGTCGCACCACAGGTAGTCCATAATAGTAAAAAAATAAACGCACACTCTAAATATATGTTTTTGAACAAACATAAAAATCAATACTCACGTTTTCTGTTTTCACTTAAATAGCATTGATGCGGGGATACTGTACAGAATATCCATCCCTTTGGACCAAACACTTTCTTTTTACCGTTTGCGGTATCCATGTTAATTGTAGGCCGCTATTTTTTCTGTTAAAGCTTGTTATAGTGGCAAGAACACAAGTGAGGAGTTTTCCAACGTCTTTTTCGATTCCTTGTTTGATAAAAAAAAGAAGAAAAGAGATGATAAGTGTTAACAAACAGTTGGGTGTCACCCTGGTTGATTATGCCGACATACCTTCGAAGCCTTCCCTCAAAGAAAACAACAAACGCATCTATCACAACTACTTTTACTATCGATTATCCTAAAGCTATTTTCCACTCCGACTTTGAAAATTAATAACTTGTATTTTCTTAGATAAATTAGATAACTTAAATAAACTGTTAACTCGATACCACTTGATTGGTAACTTATTTATAGACTTGGAAATGATAATATAGTAATAATAATGTGAAGTTTTTAAGATCACGCAACTTATTAAATATCTTGTAAAGTTTGTATTTCTAATGTTTAAACTTTGGATTCTTTAGAAATATCTAAACTATGATTCTTACTTTTTTTTCTACCTAAATAAGCTAACGTGGTGGAATAGTGTTCCTTGTTTTAGCATGCTTACTTTTGGTTTTCAAAGCTTCTGTAAAGTCTCTCATTCCCAAGCGGTTGTGGTTCTTGTTCAGTACAGTCTTCTTCTCGACTTAATTCCTCTCTGCGGTACTAGTTCAGTTCTTTCTTTCTTTATCTTTACCAAATAACCTTTCCCAAGCCTTCTGCTGAGGTTCTCTTTCAGAGGTTTTTCTTTCTCAACTTTATCTTCTCAACTGCTTCAATACGATCTTTTCTAGTGGAACTCTGTGTGAGTTGCTTCCTTGAACGACCGTTTTCTTCTCATCAGTTCTGAAAGGGCGTATATAAGTATTTCAGGAACAATACTAAGCTCACAAACTACCTATAGACAAAGATCTCTAAATATGGGCAAAGGATTAATATTACTAAGTGAATTAACACCTGATAACAATAATGAATTAAATCCCCTAAGATCTACTTAAGTTATTCCGTGACAATAAGTGGAATATATTCACAGATTCTCACAGAGTACCTCTTAAAGTATCAATCTCATAAAAGCCATAATTTTTCAATAATCTTTCAAAATAACTGCGTCAAAGTACTTTTTCTAGTAACGTTAGATTTTTCACTATGGTTTCAATTCGAAATACTAAAGTAAAATTTTTCCTTGTTCCGACAGTCCAACTAGGAAAAGTCCGATCCAAGAAGTGAATCCAGATTGTGATTTTCCACAATTTTTGATTTTGAGGCAAAGAGTAACAAATTCTTAAAGAAAAAGAGAAATGGGGATCAATGGTGTAATTTGTTTTGTTTTGTTCATGAAGGAAATAGATTTACGAGCATCTAAAGTTTTGACCCGCAAGCCACTTGTCCCTATACAACACACCCACCTCCCCAAGGTACTAGATACTACAATTGGCGTTTCTGGGGCCAAAATCTTGCGCTAACTAGTATTGCTATGCAAATTGCGAGGGAATCCTTTCTCCGCTAAATCAGACCAAACATGTTTGTTTTAGCCGCGCTGTGACTTTGATTCGCAGGAGTATCGATAAAATGCTGAGGATAATCCAAACGCGGTTTCTATATTTGGTAAATGGATCAATCGTAACATTTTGATGCTTGTTATTGGCGGCGCCCTATTGCGAATCAAAAGATATCACGCTAACCCAGGCTATTGTCTTTACACCTTTAAGATAACTAAACGGCACGTCTTTAACTAAGGTAAATCTATCCCTTCAGACAAACTGAAAAGTCGAGCCAGAAAGAAAGAATTTGACAGCCTGTTGTATCAGATAAAAAGGATGTCCACTACAGGATTAGTCTGTGCCTTGACTGTTTCAACATTCATACAGGATCTACTCTTTATGCTTTTTGTATCTCTTAAGTGGTAAGATAAAAAGAAAACATGATTTCCAAATTGCAGTGAAGTATTCAAGGAACGCGTGTTAAGACTACGATATATCACGGGCGATGAGTGACCACATAAAATATAGTAAATGTATGTAATTTGGGTTGTGAGGGGGCACTGAAATGCACTCTCCGCCCGGGATGTAGTCTTTTTATCAAAACACGTCATTCCTTTACAAGCTAATCCTAATATTCCTTATTCTTGCAGTTGGTTGTATCATGAAGGAATCGTACACGGAACCGATGCTGAAGATGATGGATTTTATTTAGTGTTTTCTATATAGGAATGTCTAAATGACCGGTAGCCGGCCTCGGTTTTCGGTTTTATCACGCAGCAATAAATCAAGATAAATGAGGATGGATTTCTAGCCCTTTCTATCTTGATCATACACATTCAATTTTCCTTCGAAAATCATAAGTGTCCATTTGAGCATTCAGGTTATTTTCGCAAGCTTAGCGATCTCGTACTCCTTCACACTCAAGCTTCAGTACAAAGATGCCCTCTCCTGTCAATGAAATCCTGTTGAAGTATAATGTAATAAGGCAATTTCTAATAGGCTTACTTTGGTTTCCTCAGTTTTGAGTGTTGTGATCTTTGTAAAACTAGCTACTCCGCACTCCTTCACACGCTTCAGAGGTTCGCCTTCTGTTGATGTAATGCAATATTTGGTGGTGAATATGAGAGTTATGTTATATATATTAAGTATATAAGTTATTAGTTTATAACTGCTACTATAAAGACTTTATTAGTCTATACCTTGACTCTGTCACACAGAATGTACTCTTTATGGTCTTTTCATATGCTTTGACTTTTGGGTATTTTAAAAGTGCCTTTAAGTGGTTTTTCACTGAGTGAAAGATTCACGATACGGATGAAGACTACATCGCGGGCGGAGAGACATACAGGTGAAATACAGTAAATGTATGTAAATTGGGCTGTGAGAGGCCCGTGAAATGCACTCTACGCCCGTGATATAGCTTTTTTTCAAAACACACCATTTAATCACAAGGCAAGCGCTGTTATTATTTATCCTTCCAGTTTCTTGTATCACGAAGCAATCGTACACTAAATCGAGGCTAATGATGATGGGTTTCTAACCACCAAACTCATCATTACGAAGCGACGAAACGAACAAGTTTAAGACAAAGTTGGCAGACATTTTATCTCAATAATAGACTTTCATGTCTGAAGTTAAATCGATGAAAAATATAAGGCTTAAAAATATATCCGCATTTTGTAAAATAGGTTGTAACAACAGAAAGACTGAATTGAGTTTGTTTGTTTCTCATTCTTGATTGAACGCCTTCTTCAAATGATCATATTTAAGGGAATCCTTGACCATATTTAAGAGTATCCTTTTTTCAAATAACCGTATTTAAGGTATCCTTGGTCATATTTAAGAGTATCCTTTTTTCAAATGACCGTATTTAATTTATCCTTGACCATATTTAAGAGTATCCTTTTTTCAAATAACCGTGTTTAAGGGTATTCTTGACCATATTTAAGAGTATCCTTTTTTCAAATGACCGTATTTAATTTATCCTTGACCATATTTAAGAGTATCCTTTTTTCAAATGACCGTACTTAAGGTAGCCTTGACCATATTTAAGAGTATCCTTTTTTCAAATAACCGTATTTAAGGTATCCTTGACCATATTTAAGAGTATCCTTGACCATATTTAAGAGTATCCTTTTTTCAAATAACCATATTTAAGGTATCCTTGACCATATTTAAGAGTATCCTTTTTTCAAATGACCGTATTTAATTTATTCTTGACCATATTTAAGAGTATCCTTTTTTCAAATGACCGTATTTAAAGTATCCTTGGTCAAATTTAAGAGTATCCTTTTTTCAAATGACCGTATTTAAGGTATCCTTGACCATATTTAAGAGTATCCTTTTTTCAAATGACCGTACTTAAGGTATCCTTGACCATATTTAAGAGTATCCTTTTTTCAAATGACCGTACTTAAGGTATCCTTGACCATATTTAAGAGTATCCTTTTTTCAAATAACCGTATTTAAGGTATCCTTGACCATATTTAAGAGTATCCTTGACCATATTTAAGAGTATCCTTTTTTCAAATAACCATATTTAAGGTATCCTTGACCATATTTAAGAGTATCCTTTTTTCAAATAACCATATTTAAGGTATCTTTGACCATATTTAAGAGTATCCTTGACCATATTTAAGAGTATCCTTTTTTCAAATAACCGTGTTTAAGGGTATCCTTGACCATATTTAAGAGTATCCTTGACCATATTTAAGAGTATCCTTTTTTCAAATGACCGTATTTAATTTATTCTTGACCATATTTAAGAGTATCCTTTTTTCAAATGACCGTATTTAAAGTATCCTTGGTCAAATTTAAGAGTATCCTTTTTTCAAATGACCGTATTTAAGGTATCCTTGACCATATTTAAGAGTATCCTTTTTTCAAATGACCGTACTTAAGGTATCCTTGACCATATTTAAGAGTATCCTTTATTCAAATAACCGTATTTAAGGTATCCTTGACCATATTTAAGAGTATCCTTGACCATATTTAAGAGTATCCTTTTTTTCAAATGACCATGCACTGATAAATATGCGGAATGGTAATGTTAGACTCTCTACCATGTTTTGGAGGTGAAGTACTATTTTTGTTTACTTTTTCACCTGGCATTCCACACTTCACCAAAGAAAAGTCTGATCCAAGGAATCAATCCAGATTCTCATAATTTTCTATGATTTTGAATTTTAGCCATAAAACTGACACATTCTAAATAGGAAAATAAAATTGGTATCAATTGTATATTCTGTGTCGTTTTGGTCGTAAAGGAAATGGATTTAATAGCATCAAACGTATCAACCCACAAGCCACTTGTACGCCTTGTGTGCTTTGCATTTTGTAAAATATTGTGTATAAACAAAACGACTAAAATGAGTCTGTTTGGAGGTCATTCTTGATTGAACGCCTTCAACAATGATCTTTTCATATGCCTTTAGTTTTGGGAATTAAAAAAAGTGGCTTGAAGTAGTCTTTCATAGTCCAAAAGTTTCTGAATACGGATGAGGACTACATCACGGGCGGAGAGACATAGATGTAAAATACAGTAAATGTATGTAAATTGGTCTGTGAGGGGCCCGTGAAATGCACTCTACGCCCGTGATATAGCTTTTTTTCAAAACACACCATTTAATCACAAGCTAAGCGCTGTTATTATCTATCCTTCCAGTTTGTTGTATCACAAAGCAATCGTACACTAAATCGAGGCTAATGAGGATGGGTTTCTAACCACCAAACTCATCATTTCGAAGCGACGAACAACAAGTTTAAGACAAAGTTGTCAGACACTTTCCCTTGATAATAGACATTCATATCTGAAGTTAAATCGATGAAAAAGCTTAAAAATATATCCGCATTTTGTAAAATAGGTTGTAACAACAGAAAGACTAAATTGGGTTGGTTTGGTGCTCATTCTTGATTGAACGCCTTCTACAAATGACCATATTTAAGGGAATTCTTGACCATATTTAAGAGTATCCTTTTTTCAAATGACCATATTTAAGAATATCCTTTTTTTAATAACTGGGTTTCAAAGAGAAGGCTAAGATACTTACGGATGAGTACTACATCCCGGGCGGAGAGACAGAGAGGCAAAATACAGTAAATGTATGTAAATTGGGCTGTGAGGGGCCTGTGAAAAGCACTCCGCCCGTGTTATAGTATATCCTCAAAACACACCCTTAACACACGAGCCAAAACCTTTTATTCTTTATTCTTCCTATTGGTTTTATCACGTAGCAATCGTACACTAATCTCAGGCTGATAAGGATGGAATTCTAACAACCAAACTCACCATGCAACGTGCGGTCTAGATGGGATACACGCAGTCCAGGTGATTGAGAAAGACTAGTGAGATCATGATTGTCAGTTAAATTTATTCAGTCGGCTAGTAGTCGTAGTCTACGATAGCATAAATTCAGCTATAATAAATATTTATGTGTTTAAATATGGCTAACTCAATCACCTGGACTGCGAGTATCCCATCTAGTTATCAATTAACGAGCTGGCTAGATGGGATATTTGCAGTCCAGGTGATTGAGAGAGCCGGTGAGCTATAGACTTTTGCAAACTGTACCGCTTAGAAGGGAAGGCAACAAATTTGTCGTAAATCGTTTCAAAATAAAGGAAATCACCGCTTTATTCATTCTTAATAAGCATTAAATTAAGTCTCGATAATCTGAAAATTGAAATGTACCTTCGTGCCTCTAGACGGTATTATTTTACAGATTGTCCCGCTTTGAAGAACAAACCAACAAATCGATCATCGTAATAAAGGATTTCGTTGTTTTTGAAGAAAATGTAAAGAGGTCATTCCAAAGAAACTAGGCGTTAAATCACAATCGGGTTTCTAAGTTGACTAGGAACAAGTGTAGTAAAGGGGTTGGGCTCCCTGTTGTTTCTTCAGCCTTTGCCAAACCACAGTCAGTCCAAATTTTTAAATACAAATACATACTCATATAATCTTGAACACAAATAAATGTTACAACTCACCTTTTCTCATTCGAATAGTATTGATACAGGGATACTTTACAAAATATCCATCCCTTTGGAATAAGAACTTTCATTTTACCCTTTGCGGTATGATGGTAACTGTACGCCGCTCTATTTTCTGTTCTTAACTTTTTATCTGCCAAAAATACTAGTAAGGCATCTTCTAACGTCTTTATTCATTCCCTGTTGGATAAAGATGAAACGAGATGGTTAATTATCTGTAACAAAAACACAGATTCTCACAAATTAGCCTTAACCTTTTCCTTCACATATAAAAGCCATATTTTTTTACTAATTTCTAATAACTACTGCGTCAAAGCAATTGTTCAGGGTACGTTAGACATTTAACATTGAATTGAACTTGAAATACCAAAGAAAAAAAATCTCGATTCCGACGCTCCACCTAAGAAAAGTCCGATCCAAGGGGTTAATCCAGGTTAGGATTTTCCACAATTTTGGATTTTGAGGCAAAAAGTACCAAATTCTGAGAGAGGAAGTGAAATAGGTATCAATGGTGTAATTTGTTTTGCTTTTGTTGTAATAAAACGTGTTTTTATGAGCAACAAATGTATGAACCCTCAAGCCAAGTGTACGCCTGTACAACACACCTTCCCCTCCCCAATGAAGTAGGTGTTACATTTGAAATTTTTCGCTGCCAATTATAGCAGATTAAAAGATTGTCCTCCCTCCATAAAATAACACTGAGCATTTTAAAACCCAACGCGATCTCTCTTTTCAACTGCGCTGCGACATTGATATGCATGGTTTCAATAAAATTCTAACGACTGTCCATGCACGATTTCTATAACTAGTATGGATAATCCGTATATTTTGTTGTGCCCTTTTCCTTGCCGCGCAAAGCCTTAAAAAATCATACGGTCATTGAAAAAAGGATACGCTTAAATACGGTCATTAGAAACCACGATACACCTAAATACGGTCATTTCAAAAAAAAGCCGGATACTCTTAAATACGGTGACTTCAAAAATGGATACTCTTAAATAAAAGTTCAGTTAAAAAAAAAGGATTCTATTAAATAAGATTTTGAATACTCTTAAATACGGTCATTTGAAAAAAGGATACTCCTGAATACGGTCATTTGAATAAAAGGATACTCTTAAATACGGTCATTTGAATAAAAGGATACTCTTAAATATGGTTATTTGAATACAAGGATACTCTTAAATACGGTCATTTGAATAAAAGGATACTCTTAAATACGGCCATTTGAATAAAAGGATACTCTTAAATACGGTCATTTGAAGAAGAAAAAAGAATACTTTTAAATACGTTCATTTAAGAAGAGAACGACTACTTCTGTTGTGTCTTAGAAAACATTCCACCATGATACACAGCTGCGTACAGAATCAATGCCCGGCAATTTTTTTGCTTTTATTATTATTATTTTTTGTTTTTCTTTTTTCTTTTTTTTTTTTTTGTTTTGTTTGTTTTGTTTTTTGTTTTTGTTTTGTTTTTGTTTTTTGCCCAGTTCCAAACAAAATCAAATTAATATTATAAGCGATTGAAAGTTGAAGGATAAATAATCTTGCAGGCCTAAGTTTCAGGTCACCCATCCAGGTACTAATTTCTCTAAACCGGACTTGACTCAGTGTTATTGAAGCCCAAGATTTTCCCACTGGGCCACGGTTCCAGGTAAATCCGCATAACAATAGACGTGAAAAAACCGTGAAAATAGACTAGACTTTTTAACATTCTATTTTCAACCGATTCCGTGCGTGGCAGAGATGCAAGGGATTAGCCGATATGGTCTGGGGGCCGGCTGGTCTCTCCCCTGATGTTTCGGCTAGAACATTTTCTTGCGTAATTCGTGCACCCAAGGGCAGAAGGATTTAATCGCCGTCAGGTCCGAAGTCCATACGCCGCCTCAGCTCTGCGGATGTCTCGGGGGTATGGCAAAGTGGAGTCATTTCTTTTTCTTAAAAGTTTAAAGGTTGGATTGAACCCTACTGCTTCCACATAATATTTTCTATTTTTAAAAGTATATTATCATGAATTTGTTAATGTCTTCAAGTAAAGGGATTCTTCTAAACCAGGCAGGGGATACTCATAAATCAATTTAAGGGATTCTCCTAAACCAGGTATAAGACATTCTACTAAATCACGTTAAGGGATATGATTTCAAATAGACATTCTATTTATCATATTTGTCTCTTGTCCGACAGCCGGTCTAGGATTTCAAAAGACTACATGGCCAGGCATGCATTTACTTATAAAACATCTATCCCAATCAATGCAATAACTTCCAAACTATCCTATAATTATGAATAAGTAGTGCCAACCGATTCCAAAGGACGTTTTATTTGTCAAATGGTTCGGACTGGATTGTTCAAAATAGTTTTTCGGTTTTGAAAAAGGTCCTTTCACTGGATATGATATAGTTCGCTTCCTCATGTAGTTCACATCCAGTAAAAGGACCTTTGAAACGCTAATCGACTTTCTCATCCATAATCGTCTGCCATTAATTTCATGTTTATCTATCTTATTTATTTTTTCGTATTGCTCTGATTTCTGCATATTGTTTCTTTTTTTCTATTTCTTTCATTCATTATTTTACTCGGCTTTGACCAAAACATACAACTTTTCAATAAATAAAAAGGTCCTTTCACTGGATGTGAAATACTCGCTCCTTTGTATGGTTCACATCTAGTGAAAGGACCTTTTTTATAAACACCTCATGAACCATTTTTTCATTAATTTTCTTTTTTATCTATTTTATTGATTGTTTAGTTCTGCTTTGAATAAAACATATGAGTTTTAGATTATGCATGTAAAAGGTCTAAAAAAAACTAAATTTAATTTTAAAAAAAGTAGCTCTCGAAATAGTAATGCTAATTATAGTTTGTTGATGTAATGATTGTGTTCATAAGTATATTTAATCGTCGTCATCATCATGATCAATCAAATCCATGTACATCCTTCAAGACTGTATATTATTTTGTTGTAAATTTATCAATGAATATTTTGATATTAAAAAAAAAAATGTAAAAGGTCTTTTCACTGAATGTGAAAAAGTCTCTCCTTCATAGTCTTATTAGTTCACATCCAGTGAAGGGACCCTTCAATTTCCTAATCAAATTTTAGAGCTAATTTATCCCTTTTAATATGTTGTTGCTGTTGTTGTTTTTGTTGTATTGGTTGGATCAATGTATAGCACTAACTGTTCGAGTATAAAAAAGGTCCTTTCAGTGCATGTGAAAAAGTCGTTCCCTCATAAGGTATCATGACTATTTAAAAATCCAGTGAAAGAACCCTTCACGCGTTCTTAACCAAATATTGAACTGCATTCTATATTTTTTTTCGTTAACCAAAACAGGCCACTTAAGAACGTACTCGAAGATTTTAAGTCACAACCTGCTTTCCAACCTGATTCAGAACAATTGTAGAAAAAATGTTAGGCTTCCTGTGTTATGCGGACCTTCGTCGCACCACAGGTAGACCATACTTAAATTAAATGGTGTATAAACACACATATTTATATTTTTGAACACATAAAAATCACCACTACTCACGATTTGTGTTTTCACTTCATTCGCATTGATGTGATGATAAATGAATTCCTTTGAAATCAAGACCCACGATAATGTGCTTTCTATTGTGCAGGTCGTGTACAATCGCTCTCCTTCTGTTTTAGCATGTGATCTGGAATGGCCACTAGTTAGCAAGTTACAAGAACGTCTTTTTGATTTTCTGCTGTTTAAAACTGAAAAGGAATTGCAAAATAAGTGGAATAAATTCACACCTTCCTGCAGAGAACCGTTAACCGTTTCCTTCGCCTAAAATCCATATTTTCTTAGTAATTTCTAAAAATACCTGCTGCAAAACACTTGTTCGAGGTACGTTAGACATTTAACATTCATTTTGACTTGAAACAACAATGCAAAAAGAATTGTCGATTCCTACAGTCCACCACAGAAGAGTCCAATCCAAAAGTATAATCCAGATTGGGATTTTCCACAATTTTGGAATTTGAGGCAAAAACTACCATATTCTAAGAGAGGCAGTAAAATTGGCATCAATGGTGTTCTTTGTTTTGCTTTTGTGGTAATACAAACGTGTTTTTATGAGAAACAAATGTGTGAACCCTCAAGTCAAGTGCACACGCTTCAAAAGGACGGTTAGAACAAGTTCACACGCATCAAAAGGACGGTTAGTACTTGTTCATACCCTTCAAAAGGACGGTGAGCACTAGCTCATACGCTTCAAAAGGACGGTTATAACTAGCTCATACCCTTCAAAAGGACGTAGAGCACTAGCTCATACGCTTCAAAAAGACGGTTAGAACTAGTCCACACGCTTCAAAAGGACAGTTGGAACTAGTTGACACACTTCAAAGTGACGGTTAGAATTAGTTCACACGCTTCAAAAGGACGGTTAGAACTGAGTTCACACTCTTCAAATAGACGGTTAGAACTGAGTTCACACTCTTCAAATAGACGGTTAGAACTAATTCACACGCTTCAAAAGGACGGTTAGAACTAGTTCACACGCTTCAAAAGGACGGTTAGTACTAGTTGACACACTTCAAAAGGACGGTTAGTACTAGTTCACACGCTCCAAAAGGACGGTTAGTACTAGTTGACACACTTCAAAAGGACGGTTAGTACTAGTTCACACGCTTCAAAAGGACGGTTAGTACTAGTTCACACACTTCAAAAGGACGGTAAGTACTAGTTCACACGCTTCAAAAGGACGGTTAGTACTAGTTCACACGCTTCAAAAGGACGGTTAGAACTAGTTCACACGCTTCAAAAGGACGTTCGGTTAGCACTAGTTCATACGCTTCAAAAGGACGGTAAGTACTAGTTCACACGCTTCAAAAGGACGGTAAGTACTAGTTCACACGCTTCAAAACCACGGTTGGTTAACACTAGTTCACACGCTTCAAAAGGACGGCAAGTACTAGTTCACACGCTTCAAAAGGACGGTAAGTACTAGTTCACACGCTTCAAAAGGACGGTTAGTACTAGTTCACACGCTTCAAAAGGACGGTTGGTTAGCACTAGTTCACACGCTTCAAAAGGACGGTTGGTTAGTACTAGTTCACACGCTTCAAAAGGACGGTAAGTACTAGTTCACACGCTTCAAAAGGACGGTAAGTACTAGTTCACACGCTTCAAAAGGACGGTAAGTACTAGTTCACACGCTTCAAAAGGACGGTTAGTACTAGTTCACACGCTTCAAAAGGACGGTTGGTTAGCACTAGTTCACACGCTTCAAAAGGACGGTTGGTTAGTACTAGTTCACACGCTTCAAAAGGACGGTAAGTACTAGTTCACACGCTTCAAAAGGACGGTAAGTACTAGTTCACACGCTTCAAAAGGACGGTTAGTACTAGTTCACACGCTTCAAAAGGACGGTAAGTACTAGTTCACACGCTTCAAAAGGACGGTAAGTACTAGTTCACACGCTTCAAAAGGACGGTTAGTACTAGTTCACACGCTTCAAAAGGACGGTTAGTACTAGTTCACACGCTTCAAAAGGACGGTTGGTTAGTACTAGTTCACACGCTTCAAAAGGACGGTTGGTTAGCACTAGTTCACACGCTTCAAAAAGATGGTTGGTTAGCACTAGTTCACACGCTTCAAAAAGATGGTTGGTTAGCACTAGTTCACACGCTTCAAAAGGACGGTAAGTACTAGTTCACACGCTTCAAAAGGACGGTTGGTTAGCACTAGTTCACGCGCTTCAAAAGGACGGTAAGTACTAGTTCACACGCTTCAAAAGGACGGTAAGTACTAGTTCACACACTTCAAAAGGACGGTTGCATTGGTTAGCACTAGTTCACACGCTTCAAAAGGACGGTTGGTTAGCACTAGTTCACACGCTTCAAAAAGATGGTTGGTTAGCACTAGTTCACACGCTTCAAAAAGATGGTTGGTTAGCACTAGTTCACACGCTTCAAAAGGACGGTTAGAACTAGTTCACACGCTTCAAAAGGACGTTCGGTTAGCACTAGTTCATACGCTTCAAAAGGACGGTAAGTACTAGTTCACACGCTTCAAAAGGACGGTAAGTACTAGTTCACACGCTTCAAAAGCACGGTTGGTTAACACTAGTTCACACGCTTCAAAAGGACGGCAAGTACTAGTTCACACGCTTCAAAAGGACGGTAAGTACTAGTTCACACGCTTCAAAAGGACGGTTAGTACTAGTTCACACGCTTCAAAAGGACGGTTGGTTAGCACTAGTTCACACGCTTCAAAAGGACGGTTAGTACTAGTTCACACGCTTCAAAAGGACGGTTAGAACTAGTTCACACGCTTCAAAAGGACGGTAAGTACTAGTTCACACGCTTCAAAAGGACGGTAAGTACTAGTTCACACGCTTCAAAAGGACGGTTAGTACTAGTTCACACGCTTCAAAAGGACGGTTAGTACTAGTTCACACGCTTCAAAAGGACGGTTGGTTAGTACTAGTTCACACGCTTCAAAAGGACGGTAAGTACTAGTTCACACGCTTCAAAAGGACGGTAAGTACTAGTTCACACGCTTCAAAAGGACGGTTAGTACTAGTTCACACGCTTCAAAAGGACGGTAAGTACTAGTTCACACGCTTCAAAAGGACGGTAAGTACTAGTTCACACGCTTCAAAAGGACGGTTAGTACTAGTTCACACGCTTCAAAAGGACGGTTAGTACTAGTTCACACGCTTCAAAAGGACGGTTGGTTAGTACTAGTTCACACGCTTCAAAAGGACGGTTGGTTAGCACTAGTTCACACGCTTCAAAAAGATGGTTGGTTAGCACTAGTTCACACGCTTCAAAAAGATGGTTGGTTAGCACTAGTTCACACGCTTCAAAAGGACGGTAAGTACTAGTTCACACGCTTCAAAAGGACGGTTGGTTAGCACTAGTTCACGCGCTTCAAAAGGACGGTAAGTACTAGTTCACACGCTTCAAAAGGACGGTAAGTACTAGTTCACACACTTCAAAAGGACGGTTGCATTGGTTAGCACTAGTTCACACGCTTCAAAAGGACGGTTGGTTAGCACTAGTTCACACGCTTCAAAAAGATGGTTGGTTAGCACTAGTTCACACGCTTCAAAAAGATGGTTGGTTAGCACTAGTTCACACGCTTCAAAAGGACGGTAAGTACTAGTTCACACGCTTCAAAAGGACGGTTGGTTAGCACTAGTTCACACGCTTCAAAAGGATGTAATATTCGGTGGTGAATATGAGAGTTATAAGTCATGAGTTGATAACTGCTACTATAAGGACTTTATTAGTCTATACCCTGACTTTTTCACTGTCACACAGAATGTACTCTATGATCTTTTCATATTCTTTGAGTTTTGGGTATTTTAAAAGTGCCTTTAAGTAGTTTTTCATAACGAAAGATTCACGATAAGGATGAGGACTACATCACGGGCGGAGAGACAGAGAGGTAAAATACAGTAAATGTATGTAAATTGGGCCGTGAGAGGCCCGTGAAATGCACTCTACGCCCGTGATATAGCTTTTTTTCAAAACACACCATTTAATCACAAGCTAATCGCTGTTATTATTTATCCTTCCACTTTGTTGTATCACAAAGCAATCGTACACTAAATCGAGGCTAATGAGGATGGGTTTCTAACCACAAAACTCGTCATTATACGTAGCGACGAACAACAAGTTTAAAACAAAGTTGGCAGACACTTTCCCTTGATAATAGACATTCATGTCTGAAGTTAAATCGATGAAAAAGCTTAAAAATATATCCGCATTTTGTAAAATAGGTTGTAACAACAGAAAGACTAAATTGGGTTGGTTTGGTGCTCATTCTTGATTGAACGCCTTCTTTAAATGACCATATTTAAGGGAATTCTTGACCATATTCAAGAGTATTCTTTTTTCAAATGACCGTATTTAAGGGTATCCTTGACTATATTCAAGAGTATCCTTTTTTTCAAATGAACACATTTAATGGTATCTTTGGTCATATGTAAGAGTTGCCTTATTCAAATGACCATATTTAAGAGTATCCTTTTTTTAATAACTGGGTTTCAAAGAGAAGGCTAAGATACTTACGGATGAGTACTACATCCCGGGCGGAGAGACAGAGAGGCAAAATACAGTAAATGTATGTAAAAAGCACTCTACGCCCGTGTTATAGTATATCCTCAAAACACACCATAACACACGAGCCAAAACCTTTTATTCTTTATTCTTCCAGTTGGTTTTATCACCAAGCAATCGTACAGTAATCTGAGGCTAATAAGGATGGATTTCTAACCGCCAAACTCACCATGGACGAAGCAATAAGGAACAAGTTTAAGACGAAGTTGGCAACATTTTTTCTCGACAACAGACATTGATGTCTAAAGCGAAATTGATTATAAGAGCTAAAAAGTATATCAGAATATATCCTGTAAAACAGGTAAGTAACCCCAAAAATACAAAGACTAAGTAAAGGATACTTATAGAATAGATCAAGTTGTTTAGTGTAGGTTGTCAGCCGGGTTTCGTCGGCATCGCAAAAACTGTGATATCTAGTTTGATATGGGTAATAGCAATATTTTGTTATTACCCTTAATGTCATTGCGGCACTATCGTTGAACCGACGGACCTCATTATACCCTACGATATTATTTCTACACCTTTACAATCACGGCATGTTACAACTATACTTTCTAGTCACTGACTCACTTTCTATCCACTTCGAGAAGTTGAAAAGTCGCGCGCAGAGAAAATAATTTTTCAGCTTGTCGCAAATCGGATTTAAAGTAAGTCCAGGGTTGAATCATTTGTACCTTGATTTTTCCTAGTCTTACAGGATATACTCCTTATGATTTTCTTATACTAGAAGTGGTAGGAATTTGAAAGAATGGCTTTCTAATGGTGCTCAGTGAAGTAAAGTGAAGCTGAATTAATATACCACAGAAGACTACATCCCGGGCGAAGAGAGTCCCCCTAAAATACACTAAATGTATGTAAATTAACCTGTGAGGTGGCTATGAGATGCACTCTACGCCCGTGATGTAGTCTTTTCGTCAAAAAACACCATTTACTCTGATAAAAACGCCTTCACTCTTTCACTTGGTTGTATCACGTGATAGATGAAGCAATGGTACACGAAACCGAGACTGATGAGGAGGGTTTTAGGGTCATTAAAGTTAGAAAAAAAGTCATTAGGAGACATGTTATCTTGATTATAATATATATATATATTTATGTCAGAAGTTAAAACCGATTTAAAAAGAGGAAATTTTATGTATTAAGTTTGTCTCGAATTTGTGTGACTTGCAATCATTTTGGCGCTCACCAGATAGTCCAAAGCTAGCCCCGCAACAATCAATGCAATAACACAAACGCTTTGGGCTGGATCCTTTAAAAGAAATATAAATTCCGGCCTTTTACAGGGCTTTTGAAATAATTGACCGGCTGAGTGTCCTAACCGTTCCCTTCTCGTAAATAGTTAATATATCTCGTTAATTTTTGAAAATAATTGTCTCAAAGCAATTTTTCGAGTAAGGTTTATCTTTTCACATTGATTTAAACTTGTAATTACTGAAAAATGTCCCTTACCTTAATAACCTGAATTGGCTGTAATTGTGGTTCTTCATAATACGAAAAGCCCTCATCCACCACGAGGTCCGCGGACGGATTTCATCACTCTGTTTTGTTATCTAACTGGCATATGTATTTTCCATCGGAATGAGCAGTGTTTTCATAGATATATGATTCACAAATGTAATTCATAGACATGCATTGCCACATCGAATGCAGCTTGCTACCAGAAGCTGAAGAAATACGTAACCTGTGGTTGTATGACCTGTAAAGAAATTTAATATTGCTGTTTTTGTATCTGCTGCAAATGGTGGACAAACATTTTTTGATCACCATGTGCAGTCAGCAAGAAAGAATTGTATTAAAGACGTGCGATATATCCACCTGATGAACATTCTGCACGAGACAGAAAATGACATCAAGATGAATTGCGAATTTGCAATAAAGCAGGTGCATGTTACGTCATAACCACCATCTTGGTTGACGATAACAAAGCATTCCTCATTAGCTTCTCTTGTTAGTTCAACCAAGATCGCGGCTGTTTCATTGTTATTCATATCTCAACGAATTTTGAGTCACTTTCTATAGAAGTCTTTCTGGCTGACAGCACATGTAATGAAACCAAGCAATAATAATGTAAAAAAAATCGATTCTTATGTGCCATACCACCGAGACATCCGCACAGCTGAGGCGTCGTATGGACTTCGGACATGATGGCAATTAAATCCTTCTGCCCTTGGTGCACGAAAATCACGCTAGAAAATGATCTAGCCGAAGCATCCGCAGGGGAAAGTCCAGATGGCCCCCAGAACATGTCAGCTAATCCCTTGCATCTCTGCCACGCACGGAATCACTTGTACACGTTATTGTTCACACCTCCCCCTCCCTCCTCCCCAAAAGTAAAGAATATTACAATTGAACTTTTGGTGTCAAAACCGGGCGCTAACTATGCAGCTTGACATACAATGTAATACTGTCGGACAGTATGTTTATTAACAGGAATAAGTGCTGCCTTCAGATTACAAGTTCAAAATCTGCCAGAACTGAAATGCGAAGAAAAAAATGCGGCAAATTTTCACGATAATAAAAGTGGAGAATTTATTGATTAATTTTATGAAAACTATTAATATTATGGTTTACAGGCTTTGATTATTTTTGGCTTTTTCTTGATTCTGTAGAGCACAAATAATGCAAATCTAAGATCGTGGTCATCAACCATTCAATGAAAAGAATTAGGCCGAACACAAACGGCACATGAGCAGAACTTAATAACATTAATGAAGACCACCTTATTATACCTTGTTTAAATTGCGTTCGGCTCATGAAAAGTTTGATATTTGATGTTTGTGTAAGACATGTAGTGTGGATCTAGGATAGGTAGGATTTTGCCGAGTAGGGGGTTTACAAAATTAAGAAAATACACCTACCTTTATGACAATTAACAGTCGTCTTAGTCGTCCAACCATCAATTAGACCTTTATTCATTCGAATAATCCATTCCGAGATGTCATTTTCGATATCAATACTCTACTTTAGAGTTCTCTGTTGCTAAGGCAGCCTCTGATTGGCGTCAAAATATTCATGTGATAAAGTAAAAGGGTGTGGAATTTTAAAAAGTGTTTGCATTGTCGAATGGTGCTTTTTTTTACTTTACCGTTGGCATTTGTGAATGATTTAGACACTGACCCTAGGCTAACGTACCATGAGTAAATGAGTCTGAAATCAAGAAACACAGAATAATTTGGAACGCAAGTGTGAAAAACGGAAAAGACAAAACTACTCTAAAACTCACTAGAACGCTTTTTTACTTGCGAGGAAAAACGCATTGATAAATACGGCCCTCAAACATATATATTTTAATGATAATAATAATAATAATAATAATAATAATAATGATAATAATGTTCGTTGAAATGACTTAAATAGCGCTAGCAAATATGAATATTTGATAACCTCAAGTTTACAATTGGTATGAAAGCATGCAAATAATCAGCAATTAGTCCTCGAGCCCAAATGGGCTATTGGCTCATAGGCCATGAGGGAAAGAGGCCAACTAGTCGGTCAAATATATAGATGCAAACAAGTTTTAATTAAAATTAAATATTCGTGTCCCCACAATCCGGTATGCTGAATCATTAATGTATGGGAATCAGTTGTGAATCACCATATATAGTTGAAGTTATGATTTCACTTCTATCCTAAAGTTGTAGTTGTTACTACATGCAACCGAGACGTAGCAATGCGGAGTCGCCGCTTAGTGATCTTCATAATACAGTTAGATGCCCAACAGTCTGGGAAGATTCGCTTATGGTCGTTAAACTCAAAAGTTTTATAGCGTTCTTACTATTTTTTCTGTCAAAACCAACCTTCTTTTGTTCATCATTAATGGCGCAACGTCGTAGGAAGGGGTAGAAACAAGTGGCTCGTACAGCTTCGCGGATTTTGGGTATCCTCCAGTACAAGAGAAAGGGGTCGAGCGCTGTGTTGAATATTAAAAATCTTCCAGAAAAATAGCAAAGAGAATGAAATGCTCTTTGGGAATACTCACTAAAGTGGCAGGAAGGACAGCTGCGCAAGTAGACCACTAGATGAACGCCAATAAAAATTGGAAGGCAAGCAACACAGAAGAAAACCATTACTAATATGATAGTGAAGGTAAGACGTCGATCACGCTCCATTCTTTTGTTATGAAATTGTTTGGTCAGTTCCATTGCTCTTGGGTTATTACCATGAATGTATTTCAGTAGTTCCCTTCTCTGTTTACGAATGCTAATAAAAATTATTAGGGACATGGAGACTAAAGAAATTAGTGGCAAAGATATGTGAATATGGCTGAAGATCAAGAGAAAGGTCCATTTGGAAATTACAAGTGGGAGAAGAGAAACTAGTACAGATGCTATCCAGATTCCTGTTATGAGCAGCTTGACAGTTTTTGTAGTAATAGTGCGTTTATATCGTATTGGTTTGACCATGGCTACGAGTCGATCAAAAAGAATAGCCGTGATGGTGGTATTGCTAGCAAAGACTAGCAATCCACCGAGCACAAAGACTGATGCATCGAGAACGACGTCGTTAATACCAGATACATCAAGAAGAGCATCGGCTGCAAATAAGATACCTAAGACCATGCCCGTTAAAAAGTCGGAAACAACAAGGTTTAGAAAAAGCATTAACGATGGCGTTCGAAGTTTACCCACAGGATGTTTGTAAAGCCCATACATGACGATTAAGTTACCGAGAGAGGACACAGGTGAACAAACGAAACAGAAGATCGTCGTTGCTACAAATACGCGGGGAAAGACCTCAGGTTCGTCATTTGTAACATTCATGTTGATTTTGCGGCGAAAACTTTAAGCGGCTTTTAAGAAATGAACCAATCTCCTAAGAAGACCAATATATTTCTGGAAAACAAATTGGATGCAATAGTATGGACAATACACCGGTAACTAAGATCCGATCAATATTTTTAACGCATTTAAACGTGACTCCTCTTCGAACGTTAACCACTTATATCCCACTCTTCATTCATTTTCATGCTTTTAACCCCTTTTTCAAAACTTCAAATGAAGCGTTAATGCACTGTATAGGCACAGCATGTGGTGCACTAAGAATACCATTATTTAATTCAAATTTCTTCCAGGCAAAAAGTTCGAAATGGATTTTTTAGAGGAACCAATTTCAGTTGACATTTGAATATCCAGGCATCAATATAATTCTTAATCATTTATTACGTAAATATAAATATTAAAAATGTTGAATAATGTGACAAAATCTTTGAAAAAAATTCAAATGAGGAATAATATTCCTTTTCGATCAAAACTCTGGAGAATCGTCTGCTAAGATATTATCACCTTTTTGCGGCATTTCTTTCTCTTTATTTGGATTCATGGAATCATGAAACTCTTTCTTCATGTCTTCGATATCCCTAGTCCAGTTTTGCTAACTCATCCTCCACTTCATCTAAAATCAACACAAAAATATCATATGAAATGATAATCGTTTAGAGAACATTTGCATAACCAATGCTCTCTACCACAGCCTGTTTTCGGAAGTTAAGTTCAAGACCAAATGAAGACGAAAATAATCCGTCATTCAAATTTTAATCAGACAGCTTCAAATTATAGACGGGACGGATATTTATTAGATTTGTGCTAGAAGTCTTTACACCCCATAGTTATGGCTGCATGGAATGGAATTGATAAGATAAATGGATGGGATGAGATAATTGAATGGGACGGATGAGATAGATATATGGAGTGAGATAGATAAATTGGGATGGATGAAATGGATGAATGATATTAAATCGACGATTTATGATAATGAAAACCACAATGCAAAGTGCGATACTTTCTATTACCAATAAATCAAATTTATATAGATCTCCAATTTGAAACATCCGTTGTTTAGGATTCCCCATAGTGTTCCCCACATTTCTTCCTACTGCTATGTAAAGCCGTTGTTAATGGAATAGTAAGCCTCCCTGTGGGAATTACGCACTTTATTTTTGAGTTTAATGGCAATAAGGCTATAGCACAGCATGAAAAAAGCATTTCCGCCCGTCCTCTTTTATCTGGTTCCATCCTTTCAGATGATGATAAATTTAACAAATAATAGATTTAACAAATAGACATCAGTTTTTTATTTGTCTGTCCTCTTGTTGACGATAAATTGCGTTATCACATTGTCAAAGTAGTGTGGATCCACGAGGCGTAGCCGATAAAAAATAACTAATCAGCGAGCGAGAAATTGGTTAGTTATTGTAAAAAAGATTTTAACATTGCGAACCCGTAATTTGGTATAATAAATGTATATATAATTAATATATATTACGGAAGAAAAGATTTGTTTTGGTTGGTTGGGAACAAATATCCCCTCCCCCAGGAAAGTTCTGGCTATGCTTCTCAGTAACGTTTGGTTTGGGTAAATAAAGAAACAAACAAATGAATTAATTAATTAACGGAGTTAGCAAATTAATTAATCAATTAATTATATTAAAAGGAAAAATAAACGAACGAATGAATTATGAATAAATGAAATAATATGATTCTTACCGCTCAAACCTGGACCTGCTTCTACTTGAAGTAAGGGTCTTTCGTCAGTGATAGAACATCTTTCCTTGTCATCACAACCTCTTCGTTTTAGTTCCACCTTGCTAGCTTGTACTTTTAATTTACGATCCTTCTTGTCGCTTTGAATGTTTTGCTCTTTTTTGTTGCCTTTGATCAGATTGTTGGCTATTTCTGCCGCTGCTGCTGGAGGACATACGAACTGTGATTTCTTTAGTCTCGGCATTTTCATCAGCTTGGGACCAGATGTATTGCTTTCCGAGCCCTTTTTCGATGGAGGTTTAAAACTTGCCTTGATGAGCTTTGGCATATTTATAAATTGGAGCGAAGAAGATGCAGTAGATGATGGTTGAACTGAAGCTGTTTCTGGGATCTGAGCGTCTTCTGTGGGAGTTTTCTCTGACACATGCTCTCTTGATTTCTCTTCTAAGATAAGACAAGAGAGAGATAGCTTATTGATAAAACATTGGAGCTAGTAGGCTCATTAATAGAGTAAAATCCGACGTATGAAAATTGATAAATTGACTAAATATATATATATATAACTAGGATAAAGCCTTAAAATTATTATGAATCACTGCAAAGATTATCTTCTGCGAGTGAAGTTTCCAAACCTGCCATCTTTTCAACTTGTACTTCAAGTTCTTGAGTTGTACATTTTTTAGTCATCTTCTTGGCAGGATTGTTTAGCAGGTTTGTTGCATGTCTCTTTTTCTTGGTCCTCTTGTTTTGGTTCTTTATATGGAATCTTTTTCCTTTTCTCTTGTCCATCGTTATTCTTCTCCACTAGTTTTCTTTTCTTCGTATTAGTTGTTTTGGTTTTTTCTTTGATGCTCGTCTCTTTGGTTACATCGTATGACACCTGACAAGCCATCTCACCTTCATGAGAGGGAGGTATTGGACTTTTTGGAGACTCTGAATTCGTTGGGGAT
Source organism: Actinia tenebrosa (assembly GCF_029948245.1). Taxonomy (NCBI): domain Eukaryota; kingdom Metazoa; phylum Cnidaria; class Anthozoa; order Actiniaria; family Actiniidae; genus Actinia; species Actinia tenebrosa. The sequence continues at coordinate 10,847,500 of NW_028292574.1, read as the reverse complement.
GTAACTAGATCTTTAGTATCCTCAGAAACGGCATTCATTGGTATCACTTGTGTATCGTTTTTCATTTTCTTTCCTAGGAAATTAGAAAAACGTCACTTTATTCACGTTATTTATTTCATACTTTCGTTACATAAGCGCTGGATACCGGGTGATCACACGGTACTATTTAAAATATAATAATTCACTTCTTTACTTTCATTCATACACTTTACGACAAAACTTCCCTTCTCCCCCTTATTAATCTACACTATAATTATTTAGTATGAATACACAGGTGATTACTGAAAATCTCGCGCGCTGATTGGTCGAGAAACTCAATCACACGATAATCACCTCCAGCGATAATCCAAAATGGAGGCCAGGCGCTTTGTTGTGTCATTTTTCTTGTCTTTTTTTCTTTTTTTTTTTTTGATTCCCTGTTTAATTCCACAATTTTACATGAGAATCCCCAATATAATTTATAGATTTAAATGCTAATGCAACCTAAAAATATTTCAGAACATTTCTCCATACCTTTCTTCGAGGAATTGCTTTTTGCAGCTTTTTCAATTTTGTCGATTGATTTTTTACGAGGTTTATTATCCTTCTTAGCTTTATCAGCGGTGGATTTTACCGCACTGCTTTCATCACTTTTCTCTTCTTTATCCTTTTCTTTCTTTCGTCCTTTCTTGGCTGGCTTATTAGTCTGATTAGGACCTGAGTAAGCTTTCTTCATCTTCTTAATTGAAGTCTTTTCTTTTGTCTTCTTGCAAAATTCTTCAGAAAAGTTCTCACTACTCTCACTCAAATCGTTGATTTCTAGAGATTGAAGAACAAAATTATAAAGATTTATCTTTTGAAATCTGTCAATTAATTATCAAAACAACCTTGAATAAAACCAAGATCGAGGGGCAGGTGATAATTTTCAGGAGACACAATTAATGGAACCTAAATAAGATAATATAAGATTAATTCTGGCCAAGATTAACTCAGCTGGAAGATCATTCACCTGCACTATTCAAATAATCGTCCTCCTCTTCATCTTCATCTTCTTTGTCTTTCTCTTCCTCTTCCTTTATATCTTCCATCCTCATTACGTCTTTTGTCTTTTTGTCTTTAGTTGTTTTATTCTGATGCCCTATCGGGCCCTTAAATCTCCTCGCAAATCCATACACATTTACTCTATTCTAAGATAAACAACATATTTCATAATTTTCATTAAAGGGCTCGGCTTTTTTCGCAAGTCTTTTTCCAGCACGCAAATATCTGCGGCCCAAAATAATTAACTAAAGACATTTTCTAGGATATTGTTTCCAAATTCTCGTATGAAAGAGAAATTATTATAACACTGATTCTAAAAAAATTTCGGCGATTCTCATTACAAACTGCTGTACTTCAGTTATTTTCTTCCTCTACCGGACAGACCAGGTACAACGAAAGTACCTGGAATCGGATGAATGCCCAAACCTGATAAATATCTGCATTCTAAATTGAGTATGAAGTGGCCGTCTTTGGAAATGTCAAATGAATAAAGTACAAAATTGACCGAAGTCATATCCTACCTCTGGTGGTAGAGATAGAGCTTGTTTTGCCTGCTCTGCTGCCAAATCAAGTTTTTTCTTGAAGTTTTTCTTTCTTATGACCACCTTCGTAGCAAACAGAGAGATACAAAAATCAATATTTTAATATTGGTAAAGCTCAGTAATAATAACTAAAATTTCTAAAAAAAATGATTATAATAAATGTTAACAAAATTCTAATAGATGAGGTCAAACCATAGAAGGTAAGACAAATGGGTATTGTGGATAGTCGCTATCCTGGGCATTTGGAGATTGTCTGCATACGAAGAGTGAAAAAATGTTTTGTTCGGTATCTTAATCGTAATCAATCTTAGAGAGCTGCAAAACTGTAGTAAGTGTAGTATTATCTATTAATGTTTACCCAGAATACCCTTCGGTCTTAGCTTCGATGATTTAACCTTTTTAACCCGACAACGTTTTTTTCTTAATTTGGTGCCAGTTGCAACCTTACTTTCGTCGTTAGTATGCTGAGCAAGAGTTACATACGTACATTTCCTTGGTCCTCTGGGTTATCATCAGCATGGAAGGGTCGGATACTACAGGTATTGACCCATGCCCTTGAGACATCTTTGTCAAAAAACACAACATGGTAGCTTATCTAAAAATAGATCATAAAACCAATAATTAAGAACATAATTTTAAAATTTCAATCTTCAAAAGTCGAAATCCAACTGAATGTGGAGCTCAAACTTGCCTGGTTTGCGGAATCCATAGCCTGGGGATCCGTTGAACCAAATTGGCAATTCTTCAGACATGACAAAAACATTCAAAATTGACGCTTTCCTTCCGAAAACCCTATATTTTTGTTTCTTAAGCCCATGTTCCATCTTTTCTAGGTCAAAATAAGTTTGGAAGCGGGCTCTGAGAACGAGACCCCATATGTGCATACTGTAGATGTTCGTGGGTCTCGATTAAAGGGAGGAGAAAGACAACAAGTGCAGGCGGACCGCCTAGCAACTCAATGTATATAGTTGAGCAAAGTGGCTACTTACAGGCTCTCTGCTATTTTTTTGAGTTTCGCAGTAATATCCATAGTCAGGATCATTCTCCATCATACAAGGCCACCTAAGAAGCAAGAAAGTCCAAATCAATCTGGTAGACGATTGCATAATATGTGATCGAACTACAATACTAACTGTTATTAAATAATACAACAAAAAAAAAAAAAGGAAATTTTCTATACTTTCAAGGGAGAAAAAACCTACAGGGGGTAGGGGTTAGGGGTTAGAGGTTGGGGGTGGGGGTGGGGGTGGGGGAGGAGTAAGGCATTCGTTACAAAAGGTAATAAAAAAGAAATTTAGATGAAAAAGAAAAAAATTCACTGAAGTAATTACCAAGGGTATCCGGCTAATTTCGCCCACACAATGGCACCTTCTGGATAAGGCGAGTACACCACGTCAAAATCTTCATCTTGACTATCGAAGTCTTCCTGGGAGGCCTGACATCTGTTATATCTACTGTCTGTTATCAGGAAATACAAATATAAGTTTTTTTGATCCAAGCGGCCCAAACGCGTATGACACGCAGTCGTGACTTGGCTATGGGTAAACCTTGAAAAATCGCAATTAAAAATCATCAAAGTTCCTCATATCTTTTCAAGTATCGTAATTTACATCGCACCTTTACAGTATTGCACCTTTAAAACGAAAGAAAAAACGAAAAGATTAAAAAAACCACGAAAATATATTGCACCTTTAAAACGAAAAAAAATAAATAAACGAAACGAAAAGATTAAGAAAAAAAACAACTAAAATATAGAATTAAAGTAAAAGCTATAGTTGGTAGAAAGTTTAACTCGCCCATCCAGGTTCTAAACTCCCTAATTCGGGCTTAACTCAGTGTCTCTGAAGCCCGCATTTTTTCAACTCGGCCACGGTTCCAAGAAATTAGCATAATAATAGCCGTGAAAACAATGCACCAGATAGACTAGACTTTTTAACACCAAATTTTCCATCGTTTCCGTGCGTGGCAGAGATGCAAGGGATTAGCCGATATGGTCTGGGGGCCGGCTGGTCTCTCCCCTGATGCTTCGGCTAGAACATTTTCTTGCGTAATCCGTACAAACAAGGGCAGAAGGATTTAATCGCCGTCAGGTCCGAAGTCCATACGCCGCCTCAGCTCTGCGGATGTCTCGGGGGTATGGCACAGTTAGAAATCGATTATTTTAGTGGATTTATTTTAGATGAAATCAAATCCCATATTATTCACATAAAAAATGTTAAATATCTTTTTATCTTCAAATTATTTTATAGTCCCCTATGTCTGTTTCATCAATTTAAAAAAATCTATAAGATTATCTATAAAAGTATCTATTGCATTCGATTACTTTTTACTTTAAAAAAATCAAGCAGTTAGTGCTCTCCTGGTTTCAAATGCTTCCTGGGAACAATTTATTTAAAAAAATATAAGCTCGTTTGCAGGAGCCATTCCTGTTTGTAAACACTATTACCAGGTATGACTATTACCAGGTATAGCTGAACTCCGTGCAGGAAAATCGTGAGTCCCATGCAAAGAAATCTTCAAAATATCAAGGAAGAGAACCAAATTCTACATGTGATTGTCGAGTTTGTGAATCAAAGGCAAGAACCCAGCGATGAGAAGCGAGTACTCTTTCAATAACATTGAAAAATTATGGTGATGAATAGTGTCTAATATCATCAATAAATACCTGGATTCATGCAACAGACCCATTTATCAGGTAGGTTATTTGGATCAACTTTAATATTAAGGCATCGCCATTTACCGCAATGGGGTAAACTACACTGAACCCAAGATCCTGTTCGCTGCGTTTGTTCTTCTGGTAGATCGTTATCCTGGAATAGCAGAAGATAAGTAGAAAGACAGTCAGATACTGTTCGTGATGAGCGGATCTAGGATTTTGAGGGGTTCAGAATATTATGAGTAAGATTCATGTTTTTAGCACTTTACAGCTTTACAATCTTTATCGTTGAACCAAGCTACCATTTCCAAGCTAGAAGGAGTGGAGGGGAGGGGGGGGGGGGGCTTTTTGCACGGGCACCCTATTACCTTCCCCTAAACCTTAAGGAATAAAAATGCGGTGACAACCCGATCACATGCGTCACTGTTAGCATGAACTTGTTGAAAACTGGTCAAACTCGTTATTATGATATCCACGCTATTATCACCGCAAAATACAGCAATGAGAAGTCCCGTCTGACAGCTGCTATACATTCAAAGAATGTATATGATCCCGGAGCAGAGCTTTAACCAGTTTGAATTGTATAAGGGTCATTTTGAGAGGAGGAGGAAAAAACAAAGTAACATCGCGTACCTTTGGTTTGTCGTCATGATCATCAGCAGGGTTCGGAACGGAGAATTCCTCACTGTCATCGATGTCCAGTTGTCTTTCAATTTTTTTGGGAATTAACATTTTCCTTCTTTTCTTTATCCCTATGGGTTGACTATCTTCACTCGAATTCTGAGAACCATCAAGTTGCTCCTGAAAAACAATCAAAATGCATTAATGATAAGAGGCCGACAAGAGAAAAAAAAGAAAATAGAAACGCGCTTTAATTAATGCTCAATAGCATCTGACAACGAAATCTGACAAACAAAATCTGACAGAAGACTACGAATCTTACAGGAGATTTCGAATCTGAAAATATAGCAAAATAATAGGGATTGTTTATATTTACCTTATTTTGGAGATCTGACAATGATTCTCGTATCTCGTTGTTTTCGTCTAAAAAATAAGAGAATTCAAGCCACAATGTTTTTCAATAGACGGTTCTAAATTTTCATTAGACTCCTGAAATTCGCGGTACATCCTCCCAGCACATCCCCTCCTACACTGCTCTAATCTTGGTAAGGCATGATTGATCAGGCTATATATCATACCTGATATACCTGTGTCCATTGGCCTTGCAAGTTCTTCTGACAGTTCCGGATATAACTCAGGAATGGGTTGTCCAAACTCTTCATTCCCTTCCAGTGTGGTGGGAAGTGAATCCAGGCACTGGTCCCCTTGCACACTTTTGTCATATTTCTGAATAATAACTTCGAATTAGCCCAACATCTTCAGTGTAAATAGAACTTATTGATTTGAAAGTTTTGTTATTGTTGTTGTTGTTTTTGTTGTTATTTTTGTTGTTGTTTTAAATCAAACCATATCAAACCATATTTCCATTGTTCATGTTCAAAGTGAGAAGGCATAAACTCATAAGGGCGTTGAATTAACTTCCTTATAAGTTTCTCTCATTGGTTTAGAATAAGTGCAAATTTCTTATTGTTGATAAATATTATGCGCTACATATGAGTTTTAGCAATAGGGGAACGTAATTTGAAGGGTTTCAGTTTAGATAAAATCGCCATCTCTTGAGTATTATATCATGTTTTGTTCATGTTCAAATTTTTGTATTTGTTGATAAATGTTATGCGCTACAAATATTTTTTTACTAGCCTTTCCTCTGTGTTTTTCGAATGGTAGAAAGGTTTTCGAAGCTTCTTTGATGTTGAAATCTTTCTCATAAATGTCATTCAATGTACCTACATCACTCTAAAGAAAGTCCCTAAGAAAGATTTTAAGTTTAATGAGAGACAATAGAGTCCGCCTTACCTGTTTTGACTCTTTGATTTTTCGACATTGTTTCTTTGGCTGTTTTTCTTTCTTTCGTGGTTTTTCTTTCACTGTAATCTTTTCTGGTAGATATAAGTAGTCGTTATCTTATCTTATAAAAACTCAAGCTCGAAATTCTACACTTAGTGCTTGAAGTAAGCTTAATACAACGACAAAATGATTTTTTTTTTTCTTCAAAATGTTGGCTGGAGTCAAACTCTATCTTTAGACATCTTTTTGATGACATAAGCCAATTTTCTTGAAAAATGTCAAAGAATAACGCAATAACAGGCAAAAAGCTTATTAATCTTTATATTTTTTACCTTTTAAGTCGTCCAAATATCCTTCTTTTTCTGTTAAATGAATAGCTTTGGTCGCCATTTTAGACTTCTTCCTCCGGATTCTGATTTCCCGCCTTTTCGGAGTCTTAACAAGCAGGCGCGAACTACTCCAATCACGTGACATACATTAACCAATGGGGGAAAAGGATCATTTGGTTTTGGCGGGAAAGGTCAAGAGGTGTGGTTTTCTGCATGTGGCTATCCTAGAAGTCTCAGGCATAAGGGATAAAATAGTCTTTGGCGTAAGGGAAAAACTGCTGAAAAGAATAATTTTGGGGATGAGAGATAAATACAGGATTAGCATCGCTTGGGGATTATTTTGTAAGAAACCAATGAGTTTTTTTAAAAAAAAGATGGTTGAACTGAAACGTACTGACAGAAAATTGAAAACTTTTGATTAATTACACAACCTGGTAGTTTAATCGTTTCTTTCAATCTACTGAACATAATTTTATGGATAATATTTCTCGTAATATGCCTAGCTCTTTCAATTCAGTGTCTAATTTAACTATGGTTAAACAAAAGTTTTTTTTAACAAAATTATGAATTATGTGAGTCCATCTCAGTTACTAATAATTGATTCAAGGCTCCGATTATAAGTACCTTAGGCTATTCCTTGTAAACTGTAGTTCTATAAAATTTGTGAGCATATAAGTACAGTTGCTAGTTATATGTTATAAGGTATTGTGGGTAGCATTGATTATTATCAAAGACTACATAAATACTCGGATGAAGAGTGTTGTCCACGCACGAGTCGTGGAGGTCTCCATGAGTCTTTAATGGATCCTTCGGGGGAGGTCTTGTCAATGAACTAGTACCCAATACGCATGAGCCTACTATCACTCTAGCTACGAGCATTTTTCGATCGCATAGGGAGCCGGCGTGGTCAGTGTAGCGATGAGAGTAGCTAGCATCTCTTGCAAAGTAGCTTCCTTTGCCATAGAGGGTACCGTGCTTGCCGCACAGGCGCCAATCGAATCCCTGCTGACATATTGCATCTGCAACATCAGGTGCGGTTCCGTGGAACAGCTGGAGCATTTCCTTAGGAGGTACATCGTTGGCCTTTTTCGTCATCCTCCCTTTCTTCCTGTAACAAACATAGCCATGAAAAAACCATTATTTTCTGTCTCACTTTCAAAAGACATGGGCGAACGCAAGAGATGGAATGTGGTTTGCACCCACCCGCCATCTTTGCAATTTTCAACACAACCGACGAACAGAAGAAAATATAAGAAAAAAGGAAGAGTTTCTTTGCAATCAAAACCCGGCTTTGTTTATGAATACCTTTAAAGAAACCCTGAATTTAAAATCTCTCGTGCTCAATCAACACGAAACAAAAAGTCATCAACAAACATAACAAAGTCTGCATATAGATAAAAAGCCCTTTCTACTTACTGAACAAACGCCGTCCACAAGTCTGGATTCTGGACCCTTTCAATCTTCTTCACACATGTATGCGAGGTCATTGTCTTCATAAAGGCCTTCTTAACATCTATGTGTTCTTGTGACGCCAAGGGCAATTCAATCAAAACATACCCCGTCTTGTCATCCATAGGATCCCAGTGAGTAGGGAGAGCAGTGATGTCATAAACGCAGCAAGAAGATGAGTTTTGCAAGGTAAAGGAAAGTTTGATAGCTTCTTTTCTTCTAAAAAAGACAACAGAACTCAAGATACTATAAGTTACTCAGCTCCTATTTTTAGCACGTTTAAAACGCCCCAAACGCATTTGTCTGTAATTAATTCAGGTAAACTCATGATCAAATCAAAGTTTCTGCAGATGGAAATCAATAACTTACTTCTTTGCAATTTCTTTCATCCTTTCTTTGGCAACAAATTCAGGCCTTCTTCTAACAGCCCTTTCTGTCTGGGTCTTTACATTTCTCTGGTTCATTTGCTTGTAGGACAGGTGGTAGCTTCAATGGCTTTCCTGCCCTAAACCATATATCAGTCATTTAATGCAACTTATTTTACAATAGTAGGCGAGACCAAAATCACAACAACTATTCTAGTAAATTAATAACACTCAAACAACCATTTCACTCAAGTTGTATTTCCCAATAATCAATTTACATACTGAACATGCTTCCCATAAATAACTTCATAACTTTTTCTCAGCCGAGTTCCGAAATAATAAATATAATTATTCCACTTGCTATCCGGCAGACGTAGCCTTTTACCTTGCAGAAAATCTTTTTCCAGAGACTTGCTACATGTTGTATTTGGTTCACATCCGTTATCTGGAGAATCATAACTTTGCCATTTCTTTCTCTCATCTTGCCAGTACCACAACCATCGTGTACTGAAAATATGTCCAGGGGGTGCTTCTGCAGAAGACTCTGTGGACAACCGCCTCAGTCCAAGTGGTGGGCCAGCTGAAAAGTGGATGGAAACAATAGTTAAAAGATACAATAGACCCTTTGCCAAAATGGTGGCCAAAAATTTAAATAAGTTAAATTAAATTTGACTAAGTCTAATTATAACTCATTCGAATTTGCCGCCGCCATTTTGGCAAAAAAAAGCGCACCAAAATATTAACCTGTCAAACTCTTACCCTGTGTTTCTGCAACTGCAATCATCTTGTCAAAGTCTGTCTTTAATGACTTTCCTTGATCATAAAATATGATTTCATTAGTGCTTGGATCACTGAATGCACGTTCGAACATGATGTTCCAGTCCTCTGACAAATCCTTCCAACCAGAGCCATCCTGTAACTGCCATTGATAAGGAAGATCTCTGTGTAGGTTAATACATTTCGGGCCATAGTTGCACTGATGCCCTCGCAGAAAGAAACCACAAATATCAGTGCTTTGGTTTTCTGGAGTGCGTACTTGGTCTGTGACTTTGGCTTTTTTTGCTGGAGTGGATTGCCCAAAGGGAATAAAGCCAGCTTTATCCAATGTTTCGTTCTTGTTGCTGCTTATCCCTGGTAAAGAAGATGTGGTTCTGACTCTCTTTCTTTCTCGACCTTTCAAAATGTTCAGCAATTGCGTGGGTTCAACATCACGCAAACCAAAATGCCTGAAAACATCACGATTGTGCTTATCCTTCAAAAGGTCATGGTGTCTCTTGCAGCCGGTACCAAATTTACATGTCCCGTCAACAAAGTGTTGACGGCAGCAGTAAGGCGGACTCGCGGAGCGTCGGCAATGCACCTGGAATTTCACGGGTATTTCCCGGGCTTGGGACCCCCTTGCGCGATCCGGCGACCGTGTCGAGGAACGCCTTACTGCTGCTGTGTTTGCGAAGATATTTGCTCTATATATGCATGAATGTAAAGAGTTTGCTTATGACTTCTGTATAATTTGTCTAAGACCCAAAGTTGGTGTACCCAAGCCCAAGGGTTTCTGGTGTTGTGGTAGGAAAATGCAAATAGAAGACGACACGTCAGCGCAGTGTTACGCGGAGTGTGGTAAGAACATTCGCAATGCCGTACCAAATGCTACCAGAGAGCAGTATTACGCCAATGGAGGTCGTAAGAAAACACCTTATAAGAGAATAAAATACTTTAGGGACTGGATGAATCATATCCAGGGTTTACGACCGGTATATTTAAACAACGAAGTAAAAAAGGAAATCATAGACCACTTAGAAGAGCCAACCCCGCAAAGTCTACGGAAAACGCTGAAAAAATTAAGACTAGGGAAATATTACAAAGCTATTCCCTATCTTTTGTCTGAAATTACCGGTAAGTCTATTCCTTATAAGAGTGTATTTTTTCCCCTTTTTTCGGCAACCATTTTCGGCTACCTTTTTCCATCCCGCACGGGTATTCCTCGTAGACACATTTTTGTACAATCGTTTTTTTTTGTGCACCCACTGAGCCAGAAAGGGCCCCCAGGAATGTCCGTGGGATAGCAAGGGCCCCGAAACAGGGCGCTTCTACTATGCATGGGCTGCGAAACGCCGCTCTTGGATTGTGCACAGTATTTCCCCGACGTAGCAAGGGCGCGGCACCGCTACCGTTGCATGGAGGAACGACTCGTTTCCCTAGTACTATCTACGTCGCGGCAGTTGCGCCAAAGTTGCTACGTAGCCTGGTATGCGAAGTCTGTAGAGACCCTCCAAGATCTCCAAAAGTATTTGTGTTGTTCTTTGTTTTCCTAGCATGTATGCGACCATACCCGTAGATATGTAGAGATACATGTCTATATCCTATGGACCCACGGAATACCCCTATGGATCCATAGGTACCTAGCTATGTTCGAACCGTATTCGTAGATATATATGGCAACGCCCAAAATACTATCCGAGGAAGAAATCGCAGGATTGTTGGAAGATAGGAGAAATGGAGTAGGGCTGCAAAAGGCAGCCAAAAAGTACGGCATAGGAATACCAAAGATTCGTAGGATAGAGCGAGAGAATGGTCTGGAGGTAGCAATCCCCGAAAAGCCACCAACTACAGGCCTGCAGAAACATTTCCTAGAAGTGCAGCATTCCTTTGCTATAGTCTTGGACGATCTCCAAAAAGCTAGAGAAGAACTCCGAGACGCAAAGGAGGAACTACTAGCCAAAATGGAGCAGGAAGAACATTCGTTCGAGAAAATAGACGTGGAAGAAATAGAGAACGAAGTAGAGGAAGTATCCACAAAAATAGACTGGCAAATAGCCGGCAATGTACTATTTGCCGCCTTGGGCATTGCTGCTGTCGTTTGGACGCGCATGCAACCACCCAAAGTAGTCTACTACAGACATCCAGCGGAGCCGCAGAGAAATTCTAGGATTCCGGAGATGGAGTAGAGACGTGCACTAGCCGGTCTTTCTTCTTTGCCTTGGTTGTCTTTTCTCTACCAATTTTGCAGTACAGCGGCGGCTGCGATGTCCAGTCTATTTTCTGCTCGTCCAGAAAGTGTCCCCAGACTGGAGTGGTTGCATGTTCTACCGTGCAGCCCTCCAAAACGCACTCCGAGCATTTTTCGGAGAGAAACAGGATTGTCCTTTCTTTTTTTCTGTACGTGGTTTTGGCGTATTTCCAGCATTGGTACTCTCCTTCCTGCATATGTAGCGCTTGTACGCATTCTTTGTTTGGCGGCGCCGGCACTTCTAGTAGTTTTCCTGGATTTTTGGGTATCGAATGGTCTATTTTCCTAGCCAATTCGTAGTACGTATCCAAACCGGGTCCTTCGGGCACGAGGACAGTCGCTACGTTGTTTTCCCACTCCAGCAATATTTCTTCTCCAGGTATGGCAGTGTGTATGTTACCGTTTGATTCGAACTTCCCGACCGCAAATGCATCCAGCAACGCATCCACAGCCCATGCTACAGCAGTTTCTTTTACCCCTCTGCGCAAAGCTACTCGGTGCCCTTTGGCAGGCCAAGCGGCATCAACGTTTTTGGGTATTGCGTATCCTAGTATTTTGTAGTCCCCTGCGGTTATTTCTTGCATTCGATGTATTTTGGTTCTACGAGGCACGGAATCCTCTAGAAAGCGCTTGGCTACGTCCTCTCCAAAGAACAACTTACGCAGATTGTTTGTCCTTCTGGACATTCTATCCAATGTTTTCCTGTACTTTTGCAACTCTTTTTCTATGGCTTTCCTGTCTTCTTCTTTTTGCCGCAGGATGGACTGCCTTGGCTCCGACAGTTCCGCGTGGTATCTTTTCGTAGCTTCTACCCACTCGTCTCCTTCCAAGTCGTCCCGTATGTCTTCCAATCTTTGTTGTCGTTTTCTCCTGAACAGAAAGGATATCCTGCGGTCCGTAGGAACTTCTAGTATTCCGAAGAGACTCTTTTCCACTCCTATCTTTTGTGCCTTTTTCGTGCGCCAAACCCACTCCACATGTTCCGCAGTTGGGAGAAAGTCTGCGATTGTAGGAGGATCTTTGTGCACGCGGGTGGGCTTGTTGGACTCCGCCAGCACCGTAGGCGAGTCTTTCGTGTAGCATCGCAGTGGTGCTATCTCCACTGGGTCCAATCCACGCACGTCTATGCGGAATATGGGGCATTTGCGCAAACCAAACTCTGCTATAGTCCAAAGTACGCATTGCTCCCATTTTTCGTTGCCTCGTACGCGTATGCCAGCTATGCGCCCCGTTGTTGCGTGGCAGTACCAAGCTAGGAAGATTTCTTTTGTTTCCTCGCAGCAAATACACAAACATCTATCCAAGTGTTCCGCGAGCGCTAACCACATGTTCTTTGGCGGTTGTACTACGAATATGTCTGCTAGGGGCTCTATGGTCTCCGCGATGGCATTTGTGTGTTCTTTGGAGAAATCCCTACCATAGATGGATATTTCCACTCTGCTGCATCCTCTTTTCTGCACGTCTGGATGCAGGAATGTTCTACGCAGGTGGTCGTTGGGACAATCCACGTACTCTGCCAACTTTGCTCCTACTGGATTCTGCACTTCTCCAGCCTCGAAGTTGGATACTATCTTGTTGTATATTTTTGTGCGTTTACCATCTTCCATCCAAGTACAAACATGCCCGCCTACTTGGTGCGTGTTGTCCAAAATAGTACCTTTGCGTCCGCCCAGTTCTCCTTGCATTTCGTAGCCCAGCTGTCGCAGTCTGCGCACCAAAGCTTTTCTATCCAAAGTACCGGAGAAATCCTGTGTGTAGTCCACGGAGTAGATACCATATCCGTGCGCATCTAGCAAAGTAGCAAACTTGGGTATCTTTTCCTCCACGGTTTCTATGGACAATTCCGAGGTGTCTACTTTGGCTACGAAAACCGCTGCGGGTTCTCCGTGCAAACTGGACCACTTGGCTGCCATGTGGGAGACGCGGTCTACTATTTTTCCTTGTCTGCAGCTGTGTACTATTTGGACATGTAGGAACGTACCAAATGCCTCCTGGGTCGCAGTGGATATTTTGGAGACCAGCGTTTTTGCGTTTCTGCATATGCGTCCATACATGTCGTTCTCTGCGACAAACCCGTATACAAACACATCGTCTACGAACGGTGGTAGCCCGGACAGCGGCTGCGGGCTGGTAGTACCTTCGTTTCCGCGAAAATAGTCGCACTTGGATATGTCTGGTAGTAGATTTTCATCGTATGCGTTGTCCAACAGCAAATGTGCTAGCACCCTATTCTTCGCACGTATACCCATCTCCTGCAATGTTGCCGAAATACTCTTTTGCTCTTCCATGTATATATAGGGCGTCGAAGGTTTTTGGCTACTAGTAGAAGCATAACGAATCGTTACCCTTAGCCCACCAACCTTTTCTTGTGCATGCAAAGGTAGCGGTCACAGCCCTTGCTATCCCACGGACATTCCTGGGGGCCCTTTCCTTTTTTACTTCGTTGTCTAAATATACCGGTCGATAACCTTGGATATGACTCATCCAGTCCCTAAAGTATTTTATTCTCTTATAAGGTGTTTTCTTACGACCTCCATTGGCGTAATACTGCTCTCTGGTAGCATTTGGTACGGCATTGCGAATGTTCTTACCACACTCGTAACACTGCGCTGACGTGTCGTCTTCTATTTGCATTTTCCTACCACAACACCAGAAACCCTTGGGCTTGGGTACACCAACTTTGGGTCTTAGACAAATTATACAGAAGTCATAAGCAAACTCTTTACATTCATGCATATATAGAGCAAATATCTTCGCAAACACAGCAGCAGTAAGGCGTTCCTCGACACGGTCGCCGGATCGCGCAAGGGGGTCCCAAGCCCGGGAAATACCCGTGAAATTCCAGGTGCATTGCCGACGCTCCGCGAGTCCGCCTTACTGCTGCTGTTGACAGACATGAAGAAAGGCACACTTTTCGCCTTTGCCACAGCCGCCTTGGTTGTTGTAGAACTTGCAAATTTCTGGGACACCATGAGTAGATGCTCCTCTTTCCATCTGTGTGTCGGCTAAAACTTTTTTCAAAATCTCAAGCCACAAATTCGTGCTTATGCCTGCGAGCCTTATTTCACGCAGCAGTGACATGGTGTGAGCATCTTTGATTTGATGTGACATCCAACATTTGTCTTTATACATGCAATTTCCTTTGACAAAATATGGACACAAGTGTAGGTTTTCGCATGCACTTCCAACTGGACAGCCATTCTTGTCGGCTTCTTGAGGACAAAATTTAAGAGTCATGATAGTTTCGACTTTGTCTCGCGATCGCCGATCTGAAGACTTCTTGAACTTTAAAATATCTCGGAAAGATCGCATAAACATCTCTGGTCCATAATATCGAATCAAGCCTTTACTTCTTGAACTTAGACCTGATAAAGCTTTTTCAAGCTCCATTTTGCCAGAAGATTGAAAAATCACATTAAAAAGCTCCAATGCTGCTTCTTCTTCTTCTTCTTCTTCTTCTTCTCTCCTCCGTGTTCCTCCGCTCGAGAATAAATTGCTTTGACGCCGTCGTCAATGTTCTTTCGATTGGTAACCACTGTAATGGGAAGCCATCCTTCGAAGATCACTAGATAACTGGATGGAATTAGCAAAATAACTTATATTGAGACCTTATGTTTTACAGCTATAGGTAGAAACTCAGCTTCACTCTCTGAATCTTTAATTCAGCGCATAACTTAACATCCCTATAACTATCCGGAGGATTCAGGGAATAAAACAAGCTGTTCCTAGGAAATATATTTTCTATTTCCGCTTGCATGGGTTCTCTCTGAGCGTTTCGGTTTTGACTCATTGGCCATGATTATTTGACACAGGGCTCCCGCCCACAAAAGTCTGCAGTCTTTTTTACTGCAACTGAGTAGCAGTACTCGACGACTCTCAACGACCCGACGTTCTCTTTTTTGAAATGATTTTCAAAAACAAACAAAAAGACTGAAACGCAGAATAACTGCATTTACGTCAGACTAACGACCCAACCCGGTACAAGAATTACGACATTTGGTGGGCTCATGTCAAGGCCGTCACTTTATTTAGAGCCGAGCTAACCGCCTAATTCCTTAGAATTATAGTACCTCGCGTTTTTAAATTAATTAAATTATAAGACTGGAGCTTCTCTATATTGAGGCCCTGCATAATGAGCCATTACGATGTTGAGAAACTTAAAACTGGGGGGAGTTGGTATGTTTTATGACATATTTCCAAGATGGCGTCTATTGAGTCCCCTTTGAAACATACTCCAAAAAAATGTACTAAAACGCCAACTCAATACTAATAGGGGTCAGGTTAGGGTTACTGCTGGGATAGCATTCAGTATTATAATGATTTTAGGGAAATTTAAGGATTCTTCGCAGTCAAGAGATACACAAGTTTTAGTGACAAATAGAGGTTTTGCACCATCACGTGCCGGCGCCCATAATACAACTTGGGCTGCCTGTGTTTAGATAGCAGAGCATTAAAATCCCTTTCCTCTCGGGAATCGAGTTCTTTCTCATGTAAAATGATTGTATTCATCCTGCCATTTAACATGGTTATCGCCACGTGGTGGTGAAAACCCTCTATCGCAATAAGCCTTTAGTATAACGATGTTGGTTGTCTACTTTTAGGAATAATACCAAACGTTTAATTGTTGGTTCTACTTCGGGACATTTATGATTAGGAGCGGCGATACAGGACCAAGCAGGTGCACGATTTTCACAGCCATGTTTAATTACATTTGAAATAGTAATTACATCTAATATTATAACCCTCATTATGTATTCAAATTTCTACGTAAACAATGTGCAGTTGGGCATGACTCTAAAAACTATACGAACTACCAAGTGCAATCAAATTTATCTTTCTTTCAATAACTGACTAAAAGTTGGCAATAACAGTTAGCATAAACCTGTTGAGCAATAACATTCGCCTAAAAACAATAAAGCTTTTTCTTTCTTTTTTTCTTTCTCGGGTGTTGTGACGTAATACGAAATCCACTATATCAATTTAAATTATGTGTTTTGCGTTTTTTTCTTTTCTTTGCTTCCAGCAAGTATCTTTATCATTTTTTTAAATGACTAATAATAAACTATAGATAATCCACTATATCAATTTAAATTATGTGCTTTGCGTTTTATTTCTTTTCTATTCTTCCAGCAAGTATCTTTATCATTTTTTTAAATGAGTAATAATAAACTTGGAACATAATTCCCTTAAGGCCCTATTTTGCTAATCGAACGGATGAAAATGTGTTAAACTTTTCATTTTCTTTCTGCTTTGAAATTTCCTTCTTTTTTTTCTTTTTTGATTGTTTTGTTTTGTTTTGTTTTTGATTTGATTTGTTTTGTTTTGTTTGTTTGTTTTTTTTTTGTTTGCAATGTTATCAGGCTTGACGTATCTATCATCAAACTTAGCATTTTTCTAAAGCACTAATACTAAATACTAAGACCACTTTGCTCAAAAATCTATCAATATTTAAGTCATTAACCTTCAAAGCATCATGCAACGTGAGGAGGTGGGGGGGGGGGGTGGGGATCAGACTCTTTCAACAACCAGGTGCAGGGTGGGGAGATGGGTGCTATTGATATCACTTGTATGTGATCAGATATTCTGGGTAGGATTGGTTGTTTTCAAAAACCACAAACAAACTGGGTTTGGCACTATCATTTACACACGAGTCATACAGATCACTATGAGGCTTGGCAGGATCTTTTGGGGGAGGCCTGGTGAAGGACTCATCTCCCTCGACGTAAGAACCCACAAGAACTCGAGCTACAAACATGTAGCAGTAACTACCACTGGCTTGCTTGGTGTAGCAATGAGAGTAGCTGGCGCGACTTGCAAAGTAGCTTCCTTTGCCATAGTGGGTACCATGCTTGCCACACATGCGCCAATCAAATCCCTGCTGACATATTGCATCCACAACATCAGGAGTTGTTCCATGGAACAGCTGAGGCATTTCTTTGGGAGGGACGTCATTTGACTTTTTTGCCATTCTCCCTCTTTTTCTATGAGAAACATTATACCATAACATATTTAGCATTCCTTTTTTAAATACTCTGTCACTTGAAAGTGGAAGATTAGCTTTGGATAACATTCTTCATCATATTTCGAGCCAGAAGTAAAATTATATCACTTTCTTCTCCAAAGAAAGCTGCGTAATATAATAGACCTCTTTGGCTTGGGGTAATGTTTTCCCATTTCAGACCACATGTCATTCCCTTGAGAATAGGATTCTTTGTTTGAGCTGTATCCATATTCATATGTCTTCTCATTTGCAACCGAGCGCAAACCTTAAACAAAGAAATGATCCTCTAGGGAATGACATGTGGTCTGAAATGGGAAAACATTACGTCAGAGCCGAAGAGGTCTATTGAAGGGGTATTCACTTACTGAGTAAACGCAGTCCACAGGTCTGGAGTTTGAATCCTCTCAATCTTCTTTATCATTTTCTCTGAAACCAATGTCCCCTGGAACTTCTTCTCAACATCTTTATATTCTTGTGACGTGACAGACAAAGGAAATCTTTTAAAGTCATCGTTCTCTGGCATCTCATCCCAGAGAGGTGGAAAAAGACTAGTGACTTCCGAGACACTTGATTCACGTGCCTTGGAAGCTTTCAGTGCTTCTTTTCTCCTAAAAAATGCAAGCAAATGAATATGCTGAATATATTTAACATGATGGCGAATAGGGGAGACAACACAGAGACTCATAGTGAATAAACACCTTGAAGTATGCCGGAATGCAGCTCAATTTGGAGGACATAACAATAGGTTTTCGATTATCATGAGATTAAAAGTCGTTTCTTTTGTCCTTCTGAGGTGCTTCGTTGGACATCACATGCAAGGGATCTATGTGGAGAATATGGAGATGGAGTAACTTTTACCTAATATGTCTAATGAATTGTTAAATCTCACCCTCTGGCCCCCCTCCCCCAAATACTCAGCCTTAACCCCTCCCCCTGCCACTTCTCAAAATGCTTGGCAGCCATTAAAAAAGAGCCGTACCACAATTTTCCTTACAAGATATTAGTATTGTACTTTACCTTTGCTCAATCTCTTTCATTGTCTCCTTGGCAACGAACTCAGGCCTCCTTTGAATGGCCCTTTCTGTTTCAAACTTGTCATTCTTTTGGAGCATTCTCTTGTAGTAAAGTGTGTAGGTATGATGACCAGCACTGAATGGGTGGCTATCCTTCCCTGCATATCAGTTATGTGATCATTATCATATTAACAAATTTTGATGTGAGTAAGAGAAACTATAAGTGAGTAAGAATATGCAGTGTGTAGGCACTATGAGGTGAGCCGAGGCAGTTACCTGTGTGTCAGTAAAATTTCAGATCAGTAATCAGAAATGCCTAGATTCTCTTCTTTTTCATTAAATATTATTATTTTATTTAATTTAAATATGTCACAAATATATAAAGTATATATAGGTTTTATAGAATAGAAAATTGTGATATCTATATAATATTATTATACAGAACTTGCAATTGTCAATGCTTCATACCTTGCAGAAAATCTTTTTCTAGAGACTTGCTACATGTTGTATTTGGTTCACATCCATCATCTGGAGAATCATAACTTTGCCATTCGTTTTTCTCATCTTGCCAGTACCACAACCATCGTGTACTGAAAATATGTCCAGGGGGTGCGTCTGCAGAAGACTCTGTGGACAACCGCCTCAGTCCAAGTGGTGGACCAGCTGAATAAAAGAAAAAGAAAAACCAAATGTAGTAGACTCAAAATTATGATACATCAATTAAGGCTGTAGAACATGCACAGTTTTTAGATGGGGCAGCATGATATGGTTGAGTGTGGTCATAGCGTCAGTCTTGCAATCTGGTGGTGCCAGGTTTGAGTTCTGCTGTGGCCACTAGCTTAGACCATATTTGTCCTGATTTCTGATTAGTTCAAATTCAGGGTGAATTCAGTGTGTTTTTCACAGGGATATGCCATATAATTCCTCCCTTTTTTTTTGTGCTTCACATTTCACTCTTTTTCTCTTGCAATTTTTTTATGGGGGAAAAACACTTTAAAATTGATGTTATTTATACTACCATGTCCTCGTTCTGCAACTGCAATCATCTTGTCAAAGTCTGTCTTGAATGACTTTCCTTGATCATAAATTATGATCTCATTAGTGCTTGGATCACTGTATCCCCGTTCCAACATGATGTTCCAGTCCTCTGACAAATCCTTCCAACCAGAGCCATCCTGTAACTGCCATTGATAAGGAAGATCTCTATGTAGGTTCATGCACTTGTCACCATAGTTACACTGTCCTCGCAGAAAGAAGCCACAAATTTCAGTGCTTTTTTGGGACTTGTAGTTTTCGCTGGCTGCAGGATTTCTTGGAGCAACTGGGGCCATAACATTGTTCCCACTGATTGCTCCAGCTGGGAGGGAAGAATCTAACCCAGTACCGGTAGTTCTCTGCCTTTCTCTCCCTCGTAGAATAGAAAGGAGTTGATCGCGATTGAGACTACCCAGACTGAATTTCGCAATCACATCATGATTGTGCTGGTCCTTCAAAAGGTCATGGTCTCTCTTGCAGCTATCACCAAATTTACATGTCCCATCAACAAAGTGTTGACAGACATGAAGAAAGGCACACTTCTCCTTCTCACGACAACCGCCTTGGTTGTTGTAGAACATGCAGATTTGTGGAATATCATGGGTAGATGCCCCTCGCTCTATCTGTGTGTCGGCTAAAACTCTTTTAAGAAGCTGAGACCATGTGGCATCATCGATATTTTCCAGACCAAAAGCAGACAACATTGCCATGGTGTGGCCATCTTTGATATCATGGGAGCAACGACATTTTTCCTTATATGAACACTTTCCTCTGATGAAATAAGGGCATAGATGGAGCTCAAGGCAAGATTCTCCATCAGCACAGCCAGTTTTCCCAGACGCATTGAGGCAAAACTTCAAAGGCATGACAGCTTCGACATTAACTCCATCTTGAATCTTGAAAATATTTGGAAAAGAACTATTTACAAAGTTCTTAGCTCCAATCGATTTAACTACGGTTATATTCTTTTTGCTTAAGCTGGATACAGCACTTTCTAGATTCGTTACTCCGCCATTACGGCAAATAACGCTAAAGAGCTCCATAGCCGCTTCCTTCTCCTTGTCACTAACACGCGAAGACATATTCTTTCTTGATCGAGTTATCAGTTTTCTTCACGACTTCTTCAACTATGGAGTCCAGAACCCAAATAAAAAGGTAAGAGATCGTTCCGAGTAATCGCATTCCTAGAAATGGGGACTTTTATATGGAAGGTGAATGTTTATTCTCTGAAACCAAGTTTCGAGAAATTCCCTATATTCTACTTTTCCGGGAATAATTATCCCCTTCCTTCTTCCGGTAGAACCCAGACTTCCTCTCTACTTACTTTAGTTCCGGTCGGTATACCACGGATGGGAACGAAAGGAAAGCGAAAGAAATAAAACGAAAAAATAAATAAATGAATCAATGGAATGAATGAATGAATAAATAGGAAAGCAAAATCGCATATTGTAAGTGTGAATGAATAATTACTAGAACTATTGTTATTAACGTTGTTTAAATTTGTCATTGCTATTCCTACTTTAAATTTATTTTTACTGTCTTTTTGAAATTTGGGGATAAAAATTCTTTTACAGCTTTAAAACAATAGGAAAACATATACGTAAACAATGCTTATGAGGAAGGCATAGAGATTGTTATTGAAAATTCCTTCATTTCAAACATCTGAAAAATAACATTTTTTTGGGGTGTGGTAGAATGGTGGATAGCATGGTTTAGTACATTTTTCACAGCTCATACTAGCCTGTTACACTACACAGACTAAGCTACCCTAAGAGGTAGAAAGAATAAACTGTACTCCCTCTACAGATATTTCCTAAGTAATATATACAGTATGAGTGGCCGTGTTGTATGAGATATACAACCACGAGGCGTAGCCGAGTGATTGTATATCTGATACAACACGGACACGAATACTGCATATGACTTATCAAACGTCTAGGTTAGTTCCTTTGTGTTTCAAAAACTTTCCAAATCCTTCCGACCAAAGCCATCCTGTAACTGCCATTGATAAGGAAGATCTCTGTGTAGGTTAATACATTTCGTGCCATAATTGCACTGTTGCCCTCGCAGAAAGAAACCACAAATATCAGTACTTTGGTTTTCTGGAGTGCGTACTTGGTCCGTGACTTTGGCTTTTTTTGCTGGAGTGGATTGCCCAAAGGGAATAAAGCCAGCTTTATCCAATGTCTCGTTCTTGTTGCTGCTTATCCCTGGTAAAGAAGATGTGGTTCTGACTCTCTTTCATTCTCGACCTTTCAAAATGTTCAGCAATTGCGTGGGTTCAACATCACGCAAACCAAAATGCCTGAAAACATCACGATTGTGCTTATCCTTCAAAAGGTCATGGTCTCTCTTGCAGCCGGTACCAAATTTACATGTCCCGTCAACAAAGTGTTGACAGCAGCAGTAAGGCGGACTCGCGGAGCGTCGGCAATGCACCTGGAATTTCACGGGTATTTCCCGGGCTTGGGACCCCCTTGCGCGATCCGGCGACCGTGTCGAGGAGCGCCTTACTGCTGCTGTGTTTGCGAAGATATTTGCTCTATATATGCATGAATGTAAAGAGTTTGCTTATGACTTCTGTATAATTTGTCTAAGACCCAAAGTTGGTGTACCCAAGCCCAAGGGTTTCTGGTGTTGTGGTAGGAAAATGCAAATAGAAGACGACACGTCAGCGCAGTGTTACGCGGAGTGTGGTAAGAACATTCGCAATGCCGTACCAAATGCTACCAGAGAGCAGTATTACGCCAATGGAGGTCGTAAGAAAACACCTTATAAGAGAATAAAATACTTTAGGGACTGGATGAATCATATCCAGGGTTTACGACCGGTATATTTAGACAACGAAGTAAAAAAGGAAATCATAGACCACTTAGAAGAGCCAATCCCGCAAAGTCTACGGAAAACGCTGAAAAAATTAAGACTAGGGAAATATTACAAAGCTATTCCCTATCTTTTGTCTGAAATTACCGGTAAGTCTATTCCTTATAAGAGTGTTTTTTTTCCCTTTTTTCGGCAACCATTTTCGGCTACCTTTTTCCATCCCGCACGGGTATTCCTCGTAGACACATTTTTGTACAATCGCTTTTTTTTTTGTGCACCCACTGAGCCAGAAAGGGCCCCCAGGAATGTCCGTGGGATAGCAAGGGCCCCGAAACAGGGCGCTTCTACTATGCATGGGCTGCGAAACGCCGCTCTTGGATTGTGCACAGTATTTCCCCGACGTAGCAAGGGCGCGGCACCGCTACCGTTGCATGGAGGAACGACTCGTTTCCCTAGTACTATCTACGTCGCGGCAGTTGCGCCAAAGTTGCTACGTAGCCTGGTATGCGAAGTCTGTAGAGACCCTCCAAGATCTCCAAAAGTATTTGTGTTGTTCTTTGTTTTCCTAGCATGTATGCGACCATACCCGTAGCTATGTAGAGATACATGTCTATATCCTATGGACCCACGGAATACCCCTATGGATCCATAGGTACCTAGCTATGTTCGAACCGTATTCGTAGATATATATGGCAACGCCCAAAATACTATCCGAGGAAGAAATCGCAGGATTGTTGGAAGATAGGAGAAATGGAGTAGGGCTGCAAAAGGCAGCCAAAAAGTACGGCATAGGAATACCAAAGATTCGTAGGATAGAGCGAGAGAATGGTCTGGAGGTAGCAATCCCCGAAAAGCCACCAACTACAGACCTGCAGAAACATTTCCTAGAAGTGCAGCATTCCTTTGCTATAGTCTTGGACGATCTCCAAAAAGCTAGAGAAGAACTCCGAGACGCAAAGGAGGAACTACTAGCCAAAATGGAGCAGGAAGAACATTCGTTCGAGAAAATAGACGTGGAAGAAATAGAGAACGAAGTAGAGGAAGTATCCACAAAATTAGACTGGCAAATAGCCGGCAATGTACTATTTGCCGCCTTGGGCATTGCTGCTGTCGTTTGGACGCGCATGCAACCACCCAAAGTAGTCTACTACAGACATCCAGCGGAGCCGCAGAGAAATTCTAGGATTCCGGAGATGGAGTAGAGACGTGCACTAGCCGGTCTTTCTTCTTTGCCTTGGTTGTCTTTTCTCTACCAATTTTGCAGTACAGCGGCGGCTGCGATGTCCAGTCTATTTTCTGCTCGTCCAGAAAGTGTCCCCAGACTGGAGTGGTTGCATGTTCTACCGTGCAGCCCTCCAAAACGCACTCCGAGCATTTTTCGGAGAGAAACAGGATTGTCCTTTCTTTTTTTCTGTACGTGGTTTTGGCGTATTTCCAGCATTGGTACTCTCCTTCCTGCATATGTAGCGCTTGTACGCATTCTTTGTTTGGCGGCGCCGGCACTTCTAGTAGTTTTCCTGGATTTTTGGGTATCGAATGGTCTATTTTCCTAGCCAATTCGTAGTACGTATCCAAACCGGGTCCTTCGGGCACGAGGACAGTCGCTACGTTGTTTTCCCACTCCAGCAATATTTCTTCTCCAGGTATGGCAGTGTGTATGTTACCGTTTGATTCGAACTTCCCGACCGCAAATGCATCCAGCAACGCATCCACAGCCCATGCTACAGCAGTTTCTTTTACCCCTCTGCGCAAAGCTACTCGGTGCCCTTTGGCAGGCCAAGCGGCATCAACGTTTTTGGGTACTGCGTATCCTAGTATTTTGTAGTCCCCTGCGGTTATTTCTTGCATTCGATGTATTTTGGTTCTACGAGGCACGGAATCCTCTAGAAAGCGCTTGGCTACGTCCTCTCCAAAGAACAACTTACGCAGATTGTTTGTCCTTCTGGACATTCTATCCAATGTTTTCCTGTACTTTTGCAACTCTTTTTCTATGGCTTTCCTGTCTTCTTCTTTTTGCCGCAGGATGGACTGCCTTGGCTCCGACAGTTCCGCGTGGTATCTTTTCGTAGCTTCTACCCACTCGTCTCCTTCCAAGTCGTCCCGTATGTCTTCCAATCTTTGTTGTCGTTTTCTCCTGAACAGAAAGGATATCCTGCGGTCCGTAGGAACTTCTAGTATTCCGAAGAGACTCTTTTCCACTCCTATCTTTTGTGCCTTTTTCGTGCGCCAAACCCACTCCACATGTTCCGCAGTTGGGAGAAAGTCTGCGATTGTAGGAGGATCTTTGTGCACGCGGGTGGGCTTGTTGGACTCCGCCAGCACCGTAGGCGAGTCTTTCGTGTAGCATCGCAGTGGTGCTATCTCCACTGGGTCCAATCCACGCACGTCTATGCGGAATATGGGGCATTTGCGCAAACCAAACTCTGCTATAGTCCAAAGTACGCATTGCTCCCATTTTTCGTTGCCTCGTACGCGTATGCCAGCTATGCGCCCCGTTGTTGCGTGGCAGTACCAAGCTAGGAAGATTTCTTTTGTTTCCTCGCAGCAAATACACAAACATCTATCCAAGTGTTCCGCGAGCGCTAACCACATGTTCTTTGGCGGTTGTACTACGAATATGTCTGCTAGGGGCTCTATGGTCTCCGCGATGGCATTTGTGTGTTCTTTGGAGAAATCCCTACCATAGATGGATATTTCCACTCTGCTGCATCCTCTTTTCTGCACGTCTGGATGCAGGAATGTTCTACGCAGGTGGTCGTTGGGACAATCCACGTACTCTGCCAACTTTGCTCCTACTGGATTCTGCACTTCTCCAGCCTCGAAGTTGGATACTATCTTGTTGTATATTTTTGTGCGTTTACCATCTTCCATCCAAGTACAAACATGCCCGCCTACTTGGTGCGTGTTGTCCAAAATAGTACCTTTGCGTCCGCCCAGTTCTCCTTGCATTTCGTAGCCCAGCTGTCGCAGTCTGCGCACCAAAGCTTTTCTATCCAAAGTACCGGAGAAATCCTGTGTGTAGTCCACGGAGTAGATACCATATCCGTGCGCATCTAGCAAAGTAGCAAACTTGGGTATCTTTTCCTCCACGGTTTCTATGGACAATTCCGAGGTGTCTACTTTGGCTACGAAAACCGCTGCGGGTTCTCCGTGCAAACTGGACCACTTGGCTGCCATGTGGGAGACGCGGTCTACTATTTTTCCTTGTCTGCAGCTGTGTACTATTTGGACATGTAGGAACGTACCAAATGCCTCCTGGGTCGCAGTGGATATTTTGGAGACCAGCGTTTTTGCGTTTCTGCATATGCGTCCATACATGTCGTTCTCTGCGACAAACCCGTATACAAACACATCGTCTACGAACGGTGGTAGCCCGGACAGCGGCTGCGGGCTGGTAGTACCTTCGTTTCCGCGAAAATAGTCGCACTTGGATATGTCTGGTAGTAGATTTTCATCGTATGCGTTGTCCAACAGCAAATGTGCTAGCACCCTATTCTTCGCACGTATACCCATCTCCTGCAATGTTGCCGAAATACTCTTTTGCTCTTCCATGTATATATAGGGCGTCGAAGGTTTTTGGCTACTAGTAGAAGCATAACGAATCGTTACCCTTAGCCCACCAACCTTTTCTTGTGCATGCAAAGGTAGCGGTCACAGCCCTTGCTATCCCACGGACATTCCTGGGGGCCCTTTCCTTTTTTACTTCGTTGTCTAAATATACCGGTCGATAACCTTGGATATGACTCATCCAGTCCCTAAAGTATTTTATTCTCTTATAAGGTGTTTTCTTACGACCTCCATTGGCGTAATACTGCTCTCTGGTAGCATTTGGTACGGCATTGCGAATGTTCTTACCACACTCGTAACACTGCGCTGACGTGTCGTCTTCTATTTGCATTTTCCTACCACAACACCAGAAACCCTTGGGCTTGGGTACACCAACTTTGGGTCTTAGACAAATTATACAGAAGTCATAAGCAAACTCTTTACATTCATGCATATATAGAGCAAATATCTTCGCAAACACAGCAGCAGTAAGGCGTTCCTCGACACGGTCGCCGGATCGCGCAAGGGGGTCCCAAGCCCGGGAAATACCCGTGAAATTCCAGGTGCATTGCCGACGCTCCGCGAGTCCGCCTTACTGCTGCTGTTGACAGACATGAAGAAAGGCACACTTTTCGCCTTTGCCACAGCCGCCTTGGTTGTTGTAGAACTTGCAAATTTCTGGGACACCATGAGTAGATGCTCCTCTTTCCATCTGTGTGTCGGCTAAAACTTTTTTCAAAATCTCAAGCCACAAATTCGTGCTTATGCCTGCGAGCCTTATTTCACGCAGCAGTGACATGGTGTGAGCATCTTTGATTTGATGTGACATCCAACATTTGTCTTTATACATGCAATTTCCTTTGACAAAATATGGACACAAGTGTAGGTTTTCGCATGCACTTCCAACTGGACAGCCATTCTTGTCGGCTTCTTGAGGACAAAATTTAAGAGTCATGATAGTTTCGACTTTGTCTCGCGATCGCCGATCTGAAGACTTCTTGAACTTTAAAATATCTCGGAAAGATCGCATAAACATCTCTGGTCCATAATATCGAATCAAGCCTTTACTTCTTGAACTTAGACCTGATAAAGCTTTTTCAAGCTCCATTTTGCCAGAAGATTGAAAAATCACATTAAAAAGCTCCAATGCTGCTTCTTCTTCTTCTTCTTCTTCTTCTTCTCTCCTCCGTGTTCCTCCGCTCGAGAATAAATTGCTTTGACGCCGTCGTCAATGTTCTTTCGATTGGTAACCACTGTAATGGGAAGCCATCCTTCGAAGATCACTAGATAACTGGATGGAATTAGCAAAATAACTTATATTGAGACCTTATGTTTTACAGCTATAGGTAGAAACTCAGCTTCACTCTCTGAATCTTTAATTCAGCGCATAACTTAACATCCCTATAACTATCCGGAGGATTCAGGGAATAAAACAAGCTGTTCCTAGGAAATATATTTTCTATTTCCGCTTGCATGGGTTCTCTCTGAGCGTTTCGGTTTTGACTCATTGGCCATGATTATTTGACACAGGGCTCCCGCCCACAAAAGTCTGCAGTCTTTTTTACTGCAACTGAGTAGCAGTACTCGACGACTCTCAACGACCCGACGTTCTCTTTTTTGAAATGATTTTCAAAAACAAACAAAAAGACTGAAACGCAGAATAACTGCATTTACGTCAGACTAACGACCCAACCCGGTACAAGAATTACGACATTTGGTGGGCTCATGTCAAGGCCGTCACTTTATTTAGAGCCGAGCTAACCGCCTAATTCCTTAGAATTATAGTACCTCGCGTTTTTAAATTAATTAAATTATAAGACTGGAGCTTCTCTATATTGAGGCCCTGCATAATGAGCCATTACGATGTTGAGAAACTTAAAACTGGGGGGAGTTGGTATGTTTTATGACATATTTCCAAGATGGCGTCTATTGAGTCCCCTTTGAAACATACTCCAAAAAAATGTACTAAAACGCCAACTCAATACTAATAGGGGTCAGGTTAGGGTTACTGCTGGGATAGCATTCAGTATTATAATGATTTTAGGGAAATTTAAGGATTCTTCGCAGTCAAGAGATACACAAGTTTTAGTGACAAATAGAGGTTTTGCACCATCACGTGCCGGCGCCCATAATACAACTTGGGCTGCCTGTGTTTAGATAGCAGAGCATTAAAATCCCTTTCCTCTCGGGAATCGAGTTCTTTCTCATGTAAAATGATTGTATTCATCCTGCCATTTAACATGGTTATCGCCACGTGGTGGTGAAAACCCTCTATCGCAATAAGCCTTTAGTATAACGATGTTGGTTGTCTACTTTTAGGAATAATACCAAACGTTTAATTGTTGGTTCTACTTCGGGACATTTATGATTAGGAGCGGCGATACAGGACCAAGCAGGTGCACGATTTTCACAGCCATGTTTAATTACATTTGAAATAGTAATTACATCTAATATTATAACCCTCATTATGTATTCAAATTTCTACGTAAACAATGTGCAGTTGGGCATGACTCTAAAAACTATACGAACTACCAAGTGCAATCAAATTTATCTTTCTTTCAATAACTGACTAAAAGTTGGCAATAACAGTTAGCATAAACCTGTTGAGCAATAACATTCGCCTAAAAACAATAAAGCTTTTTCTTTCTTTTTTTCTTTCTCGGGTGTTGTGACGTAATACGAAATCCACTATATCAATTTAAATTATGTGTTTTGCGTTTTTTTCTTTTCTTTGCTTCCAGCAAGTATCTTTATCATTTTTTTAAATGACTAATAATAAACTATAAATAATCCACTATATCAATTTAAATTATGTGCTTTGCGTTTTATTTCTTTTCTATTCTTCCAGCAAGTATCTTTATCATTTTTTTAAATGAGTAATAATAAACTTGGAACATAATTCCCTTAAGGCCCTATTTTGCTAATCGAACGGATGAAAATGTGTTAAACTTTTCATTTTCTTTCTGCTTTGAAATTTCCTTCTTTTTTTTCTTTTTTGATTGTTTTGTTTTGTTTTTGATTTGATTTGTTTTGTTTTGTTTGTTTGTTTTTTTTTTTTTGTTTGCAATGTTATCAGGCTTGACGTATCTATCATCAAACTTAGCATTTTTCTAAAGCACTAATACTAAATACTAAGACCACTTTGCTCAAAAATCTATCAATATTTAAGTCATTAACCTTCAAAGCATCATGCAACGTGAGGAGGTGGGGGGGGGGGGGGGGGGGTGGGGATCAGACTCTTTCAACAACCAGGTGCAGGGTGGGGAGATGGGTGCTATTGATATCACTTGTATGTGATCAGATATTCTGGGTAGGATTGGTTGTTTTCAAAAACCACAAACAAACTGGGTTTGGCACTATCATTTACACACGAGTCATACAGATCACTATGAGGCTTGGCAGGATCTTTTGGGGGAGGCCTGGTGAAGGACTCATCTCCCTCGACGTAAGAACCCACAAGAACTCGAGCTACAAACATGTAGCAGTAACTACCACTGGCTTGCTTGGTGTAGCAATGAGAGTAGCTGGCGCGACTTGCAAAGTAGCTTCCTTTGCCATAGTGGGTACCATGCTTGCCACACATGCGCCAATCAAATCCCTGCTGACATATTGCATCCACAACATCAGGAGTTGTTCCATGGAACAGCTGAGGCATTTCTTTGGGAGGGACGTCATTTGACTTTTTTGCCATTCTCCCTCTTTTTCTATGAGAAACATTATACCATAACATATTTAGCATTCCTTTTTTAAATACTCTGTCACTTGAAAGTGGAAGATTAGCTTTGGATAACATTCTTCATCATATTTCGAGCCAGAAGTAAAATTATATCACTTTCTTCTCCAAAGAAAGCTGCGTAATATAATAGACCTCTTTGGCTTGGGGTAATGTTTTCCCATTTCAGACCACATGTCATTCCCTTGAGAATAGGATTCTTTGTTTGAGCTGTATCCATATTCATATGTCTTCTCATTTGCAACCGAGCGCAAACCTTAAACAAAGAAATGATCCTCTAGGGAATGACATGTGGTCTGAAATGGGAAAACATTACGTCAGAGCCGAAGAGGTCTATTGAAGGGGTATTCACTTACTGAGTAAACGCAGTCCACAGGTCTGGAGTTTGAATCCTCTCAATCTTCTTTATCATTTTCTCTGAAACCAATGTCCCCTGGAACTTCTTCTCAACATCTTTATATTCTTGTGACGTGACAGACAAAGGAAATCTTTTAAAGTCATCGTTCTCTGGCATCTCATCCCAGAGAGGTGGAAAAAGACTAGTGACTTCCGAGACACTTGATTCACGTGCCTTGGAAGCTTTCAGTGCTTCTTTTCTCCTAAAAAATGCAAGCAAATGAATATGCTGAATATATTTAACATGATGGCGAATAGGGGAGACAACACAGAGACTCATAGTGAATAAACACCTTGAAGTATGCCGGAATGCAGCTCAATTTGGAGGACATAACAATAGGTTTTCGATTATCATGAGATTAAAAGTCGTTTCTTTTGTCCTTCTGAGGTGCTTCGTTGGACATCACATGCAAGGGATCTATGTGGAGAATATGGAGATGGAGTAACTTTTACCTAATATGTCTAATGAATTGTTAAATCTCACCCTCTGGCCCCCCTCCCCCAAATACTCAGCCTTAACCCCTCCCCCTGCCACTTCTCAAAATGCTTGGCAGCCATTAAAAAAGAGCCGTACCACAATTTTCCTTACAAGATATTAGTATTGTACTTTACCTTTGCTCAATCTCTTTCATTGTCTCCTTGGCAACGAACTCAGGCCTCCTTTGAATGGCCCTTTCTGTTTCAAACTTGTCATTCTTTTGGAGCATTCTCTTGTAGTAAAGTGTGTAGGTATGATGACCAGCACTGAATGGGTGGCTATCCTTCCCTGCATATCAGTTATGTGATCATTATCATATTAACAAATTTTGATGTGAGTAAGAGAAACTATAAGTGAGTAAGAATATGCAGTGTGTAGGCACTATGAGGTGAGCCGAGGCAGTTACCTGTGTGTCAGTAAAATTTCAGATCAGTAATCAGAAATGCCTAGATTCTCTTCTTTTTCATTAAATATTATTATTTTATTTAATTTAAATATGTCACAAATATATAAAGTATATATAGGTTTTATAGGATAGAAAATTGTGATATCTATATAATATTATTATACAGAACTTGCAATTGTCAATGCTTCATACCTTGCAGAAAATCTTTTTCTAGAGACTTGCTACATGTTGTATTTGGTTCACATCCATCATCTGGAGAATCATAACTTTGCCATTCGTTTTTCTCATCTTGCCAGTACCACAACCATCGTGTACTGAAAATATGTCCAGGGGGTGCGTCTGCAGAAGACTCTGTGGACAACCGCCTCAGTCCAAGTGGTGGACCAGCTGAATAAAAGAAAAAGAAAAACCAAATGTAGTAGACTCAAAATTATGATACATCAATTAAGGCTGTAGAACATGCACAGTTTTTAGATGGGGCAGCATGATATGGTTGAGTGTGGTCATAGCGTCAGTCTTGCAATCTGGTGGTGCCAGGTTTGAGTTCTGCTGTGGCCACTAGCTTAGACCATATTTGTCCTGATTTCTGATTAGTTCAAATTCAGGGTGAATTCAGTGTGTTTTTCACAGGGATATGCCATATAATTCCTCCCTTTTTTTTTGTGCTTCACATTTCACTCTTTTTCTCTTGCAATTTTTTTATGGGGGAAAAACACTTTAAAATTGATGTTATTTATACTACCATGTCCTCGTTCTGCAACTGCAATCATCTTGTCAAAGTCTGTCTTGAATGACTTTCCTTGATCATAAATTATGATCTCATTAGTGCTTGGATCACTGTATCCCCGTTCCAACATGATGTTCCAGTCCTCTGACAAATCCTTCCAACCAGAGCCATCCTGTAACTGCCATTGATAAGGAAGATCTCTATGTAGGTTCATGCACTTGTCACCATAGTTACACTGTCCTCGCAGAAAGAAGCCACAAATTTCAGTGCTTTTTTGGGACTTGTAGTTTTCGCTGGCTGCAGGATTTCTTGGAGCAACTGGGGCCATAACATTGTTCCCACTGATTGCTCCAGCTGGGAGGGAAGAATCTAACCCAGTACCGGTAGTTCTCTGCCTTTCTCTCCCTCGTAGAATAGAAAGGAGTTGATCGCGATTGAGACTACCCAGACTGAATTTCGCAATCACATCATGATTGTGCTGGTCCTTCAAAAGGTCATGGTCTCTCTTGCAGCTATCACCAAATTTACATGTCCCATCAACAAAGTGTTGACAGACATGAAGAAAGGCACACTTCTCCTTCTCACGACAACCGCCTTGGTTGTTGTAGAACATGCAGATTTGTGGAATATCATGGGTAGATGCCCCTCGCTCTATCTGTGTGTCGGCTAAAACTCTTTTAAGAAGCTGAGACCATGTGGCATCATCGATATTTTCCAGACCAAAAGCAGACAACATTGCCATGGTGTGGCCATCTTTGATATCATGGGAGCAACGACATTTTTCCTTATATGAACACTTTCCTCTGATGAAATAAGGGCATAGATGGAGCTCAAGGCAAGATTCTCCATCAGCACAGCCAGTTTTCCCAGACGCATTGAGGCAAAACTTCAAAGGCATGACAGCTTCGACATTAACTCCATCTTGAATCTTGAAAATATTTGGAAAAGAACTATTTACAAAGTTCTTAGCTCCAATCGATTTAACTACGGTTATATTCTTTTTGCTTAAGCTGGATACAGCACTTTCTAGATTCGTTACTCCGCCATTACGGCAAATAACGCTAAAGAGCTCCATAGCCGCTTCCTTCTCCTTGTCACTAACACGCGAAGACATATTCTTTCTTGATCGAGTTATCAGTTTTCTTCACGACTTCTTCAACTATGGAGTCCAGAACCCAAATAAAAAGGTAAGAGATCGTTCCGAGTAATCGCATTCCTAGAAATGGGGACTTTTATATGGAAGGTGAATGTTTATTCTCTGAAACCAAGTTTCGAGAAATTCCCTATATTCTACTTTTCCGGGAATAATTATCCCCTTCCTTCTTCCGGTAGAACCCAGACTTCCTCTCTACTTACTTTAGTTCCGGTCGGTATACCACGGATGGGAACGAAAGGAAAGCGAAAGAAATAAAACGAAAAAATAAATAAATGAATCAATGGAATGAATGAATGAATAAATAGGAAAGCAAAATCGCATATTGTAAGTGTGAATGAATAATTACTAGAACTATTGTTATTAACGTTGTTTAAATTTGTCATTGCTATTCCTACTTTAAATTTATTTTTACTGTCTTTTTGAAATTTGGGGATAAAAATTCTTTTACAGCTTTAAAACAATAGGAAAACATATACGTAAACAATGCTTATGAGGAAGGCATAGAGATTGTTATTGAAAATTCCTTCATTTCAAACATCTGAAAAATAACATTTTTTGGGGGTGTAGTAGATAGCATGGTTTAGTACATTTTTCACAGCTCATACTAGCCTGTTACACTACACAGACTAAGCTACCCCAAGAGGTAGAAAGAATAAACTGTACTCCCTCTACAGATATTTCCTAAGTAATATATACAGTATGAGTATGACGTATGACTTATCAAACGTCTAGGTTAGTTCCTTTGTGTTTCACTAAAATTTTCAAAATTAAAGTGAATTTGGCCAAGAAAATCCAACTTAAAGTTTATGCAAATGAACACAGTTTTGTATCAGATTTACAACACTCTTCACGGTCGTGATTTCTGTTGTGTTTTCCTCATGAATTATTAATGAGTTTGATAAGTAATATATACAATATGAGTGGCCAAGTTGTATCAGATATGCAACCACGAGTCAAAGGCGAGTGATTGTATATCTGATACAACACGGCCACTCATATTGCATATTACTTATGAAATGTCTAGGTGTATACATTCATGTTCTACTATAATTTTTAAGATAAAATTGAATTTGGCTAAGAAAATTGGAGTTAAAGTTTATGCAAATCAGTACGATTTTGTATCAGATATACAACCTCTTCCACGGACAATGATTTCTATTGTGTTTTCCTCATTAATTATTCATGAGTTCTATAACACTAGTTGGTTTATCATGCCTCAGTGTGGTTTGAATAGAAGCTAGACCAGGTTCTGTATTGACATAATTAGATATTATACCAATGTGTCATTTACTACCACTACCAGAATCCCTTGCACACTTTCTTTTGTTCAGTTAATTAGCACCAATTGTCTTACTATTCTCATGAGGAAATACAAATTTGCATAAGAAACAAGATTTGCAAAGCATTTTGGTAGTGTAGTAAAATGACGCCATCATGCCGATGATCTACTTTCATAATGATGTGACCCAGAGAACAAGTCAAGTTCTTTATTAAAAAAACTTATTGCTTATCAACACCCTAAGTACAGCAGTGTCGCATCTCAACGAGGTCGAACTGAAAGCATGTGAAGGCGCCTGTGGCAGCCTCTATACAGTCCATGCATGACCCCAGAGCACAGCTCTAAACAGTTTGAATTAGTTAGGGTTGATTTGAGAGGAGGGAGGAAAAACCGGTGGACCGGAAAAACCCTCGGAGTCATAAAGAGGACCAACCAACTCAGCTCACATGGGACAACTGGGATTCAAAACCCAGATCTCAGAGGTGAGAGGTGAGCATTTTACCACCACGCCATCCTGACTCCCCTCTGTATTTTTGGCTTTTATTCATCAAATTTTAAATGGTCTGAGTTAGTCATTTTTGCGAGCAATGGAAGCCAAACACCCTGATGTTTAGAGCCGAGTTGATTATAATTAATTTCAAAAATGGATTTATTACCTATTATTCACCTGGGTCACATCTCTAACACCACATCCATGACAATAAAAACCTTTATATTTAGGTAGACTCATTCAGAATGGCTTGAATGCAGGGCCAAAAGGAAATATGCCACAATCCATTTGTTAAGCAAAAACAGTCTCTTTGACAATTATTGTTGCCTCCTTCAGTAATGTTCTAAGGATTTTCATGCAATGCTTCTCTCCCCATGAATATCTGCCGAGTGAATTATTCCTTTTGAACTTTTGCATAGGAAGGTTAACCCAAGTATCAGCCCTGATACTGAGGTCGTCGGAGGGTAAGTGAGTGAGGCTACCTACATAATATTCTATGTACTGTTTAATAAACGAGCAGGAGTGTTTTATCGGGTATAAAACACGAGGCGTAGCCGAGTGGTTTTAGACCCGATAAAACACGATCTGCGAGTTTATTGAACGGCTTAGAAAACTCATGATGTATGTTCTCATATTGTACTGAATTCTTTACGAAATGAACCAAGTTTGATAGAGAAAATCCAAGTTAAAGTTTATGCAAATGAAGACGAATCTATATCCGATATAAAATCACCTTCATGGTCATGATTTCTATTGTGTTTTCTTCATGAATTATTAATGAGTTTTCTAAGTAAATTTAAACTCATAAGCTATTTTACAAACAAGGGATGAAAAAACAACTTAAAAATATAATACAGAAATGTTACAATAATGCTACATTAAACATCAGTTTCAATCGCTATTCTTTGTCTGTACTATCTGGAGTTAGGAGTAGCTGCCTTGTCTTTAGCTTGAGGGATTTTATTTGTTCCTTTTGTAAACAGATACATTGGACGTCTGAACCCTAAAATAATGAAAAAGTTAGTACAATGTAATGGACACATCAAAATATTACTGTTATTGCTTTCTGATTGGTCAAGGAACATGTATTTGTGAGCACGTGCTATGCATCATACTTCTCTTAACACTTCTCTCATGATTGGCCAATCCAATTGTATGCTTTATAAAACTGCACACTCAGTGCAAAAACATTTTCTATTTATTCAGTGATTTGAAGTTGGACTTGATGTGTTCATAAATTTGTTCAATTCAAGTCCAACCATCAGACACCAGTAAGATGGCATTACCTGCACAAAAAATGTGGCATTTATCCACAGTTTAAATCTCAAATAACAGTGCTAAAGTGGGTGGAAAATAGGGATAGAAACATGCCACTCTCAGCCCTCAAAACGTCTATGATTCTGTACACAAACAGGAAACTCTTAGTCATTCCTTTCTTCTTGTGTTAGCTTCCTTTCATAATTTTCTTTACACAAATTACAAAAAGGTTGTCGAAACGTGAAGAAAGAATGCAAACTAAAAGGTTGATGTTCGTTGGTGGAGTCATGTGTGTTTGGAAGTGTAACAATGGCATATTTTTCTGGCGTGAAAACCCAGTTTGGTAACATCTGTAGTATCTGGATAATAATTGTTCTTGTACTTTTATAGTTAAGTAGAAGGTCATCACCTACCTTGAGCACCATGCTGTGGTTCCTCTAAGACTTCGTATGCAACAAATCCAACCTCATCTGACAAAAGGTAGTCCACAAACTGCTCTGGTCGAAAACAGATACTGTCATAATTAGCTCTGATCTTTGTCTGTTTAAACAATAAAACAAAGAAAACAATGTTAAGTTTTATTGTAAAACAGGGATTTCAAATAAAAGCGGGTCAGTCACAGGTAAAGATGACCAGCAAGATTACATGTAGTTTTATCTTATTAAAAAAACTCATTTCTGGCTGAGCATTACTGGTCAAAATGACTGGCATAGTAAAGATTTGACTGGACAAGTTCGGATTCTGGCTGGACATTGCCAGCCATTATTTCACACACTATTATTTCAAATATTTGTAACCAAGTGACCATTTCATAAAGGCTTGTATAAACACTATAAAACGCAAGTGCCTTATGGGATATTCCGTGGTATAAAGCTCAAAAAGGTAAAAGTAAAAGGTAAAGGTAATTTATTTTACTTCTATAACGCAGGGAGTGGTTGCCCAATTCTCCCGAGCCAAGGGCTCATGTTAAATGCGCTCGAAGGTGCGCCCTCTACCCCCTCTTACTATCAGTGCTCCTTTTTACGGGTATTTAAAGCTAATTAAAGCTAAACAGAACAGAGAGAAGTTGAAACAGCCGTGGAGTTCCTGAGGATCAAACTATGGACCTCTAGCTCTGAAGGCCGCGCTCTAACCAACTGAGCTACGCCTGCTCCTAGCACCATTGTATAACAAGTGCCTTATGAGATATTCAAGGGTATAAAGCTCAAGACCATTGTATAACTAGTATAAACAATATGTTTAACCTACTGTAAGTTTCTTTCTTTTACTATAAGAAGCAAAAGGTTGTGGTTCTAATATCAGTCTTCCGCCAGGACGTAGATTCCTGTATATCTTCTTGAACATCAGCTTAATGCCTTGGTCCCCCCAGTTCAAATGTACCCACTTGGTAACACTTAGACACAGGATAGTATCAAACATGGGCCTCTGGTTGGAAAGACCTTTCTCATTTAAAGGTACATAGTTTTCCTGTACGAGTAAAATAAATAAATGAATGAATAAATAAATAAATGGATAAATAAATAAGTAAATAAATAAATAAATACAAGCAAGCAAGCAAGAAAACAAACAAACAAATTTCAGGTGTTAAATCCTTACCTGTTTGAAAATGACATTCTTTGGGAATTCAAGCTTTTCTTGTCTTTTGTCATTGGTGAGCAGTACAGGAGCAGCAATAGGACCATTGGTTACAGCAAAAGAAAGTGGAAACTCTTTTCCACTTGAAGACTTACTAGACAGATTCTGGTAAGCAAAGACTTGTGCATTTGTCTTAGCCATCTTTATTAGTGAATTGTCTATATCAGATCCAATGATGATCCGTGGTTCAAACTGCCGTGCAACTTCAAAAGTAATATTGCCAACATTACAGCCAATGTCCAACACATCTTTATTGTAGAACCATTCTTTCCGGAAACATTTTGTTCTTGGATCTACTGATGATTGAGGATTTCTATAGTTGTAGTATCGATTATAGTTTCCATAGATGAATAGCTTTGGACTCTTTTTAAAATCTTTTTTCTTTAATATAAGATTTTGTTTTTCTTTTCTCTGGATTGGTGGCGTTGGAGTTCTTTGATCATTTTCCTTGATTTTGGAATCTTGACCAGACATTGCGGCCGTATTTTCTCCAATTTTCTGTTGATCTTTTGTATCTACGTCACTTATTTTATCTTGCAAATTGTCTATCCATTTTTTCGCTTTTTTTCTTGGAGGTTCCTCATCATCTGCTGCTTCATCTTTCTTACAATTTTGATCAACTTCGGCTTTTTGAACTTCAGAATTTACAAAAACGTCTGATTTGATCTCCCCTTTATTTTCTCCTTTTACTTCCAATTCATCTGTATTGCATTTGACTTTCTTTCCTTTTTTCTTTTTTCTTTCTTTTGGTTTTTCACTTTTTTCCATTTCTTGATTTTCTGATTTTTGGTCTTTTTGTTCATTGTTCTCAATATCATGTTGTCGAGTTTTGTGCTTTCTTTTTTTCTTTTTCTTAGGAGTTGGCCCGTCTTTTTCAGGAAAACGCTTCAAATTCAATGGATCTTTATAATCATGAGGACAGGAAACCTCAATGGGAGAATCCCCATGCATGGGGTGTGGCGACGCCTGAGGGGTATTTAACATAGGGTCCCGGTCTATTAAACTGTATAAGTTAAGAGGATCGTAGCTACTTCCACCAAGATGATACTTCAAACTCTTATCCTTTTTCATTTCACAGAGTTTCTTTTTAAGATTTGTATCTTTTTTATCCTTCTGGGAGAATTTATGAAACTCTTTCATATTTGCCTTGACTTTGGAAGAAATTCCGGTACTTTTTTGCCATTTTCGATTTCCCTGAGGACTGACCATTTTCTTCCTTAAAGGGTTTAAATGCTCTCTGCTCTGCTTATTATCCATGTTTAATGTCTTGTTTATCTGAATCCTTTGAACGTACTGCTCATGAAAATTTAATGAGATTCGCACGACTACCGCTGTAAAAGCACTCAAAACTGCACGTCAATGATGAAAGAAATGCCAAGTTATTCAAGTCAAATATACTCAATACAGCCCAGATAAGCGGTTAAACCTGAAATTGTCAACCTAAACTTCTAATACCTTGAGTAAAAGCTTCCAAAAAGCTCAACTTTCTCTTGAAATTCTGACCACCTTTCGATGTTGACTTTACGTTGCGGCCATTGGACCCGACTGCAGGCTCTCGTAAGCTCCTCTCAAAACCTCCAAAAGTGTCTTTCTCTCCCTCAATTAGGCAATATTACTTAATAAATCTGTAAAGGAGTGTTTCTTGTGTCTACTTTTAGAATATTAGCTGGTAAAATAGAGTATTATAAAGCTGTCTTGTTAGTTTTAGTCGGAGCTTCACTCTCTTCCACGTCCTCCAACGCCATACCAAATTATCTTGCCTTCATATGCAACGTGTTGTGAACGTCGAGCCAGACACTCACTGCGCATGCTCCGACCTCGACTTGACGTCACATCAAAACCTCCCATCCATTTCCCATTAAATATCTTTAATTTCTTTATTCAATTTACGTCATAATTCACTAAATCTTCCATAAAACATCATAATAACTAATTCTTAAGCTTCATGGCGTAAATAAAGTAATAAATTCAGTCTTAAATCAAATTTGCTTAAAAGTGAAATAATTTGTTTGCTGACCTTTAACATACAGAATGTATTACAAATTTTGTTAGATGGGATTTAGTAAATTGTATGGATATTAAATTAAATGAAAGAAAAGTTAATCATTGGATGGATGGATGGATGGACGAATAAATGTTCAAATAAAAGGTATTTTGAGGATTCGAGAAAATTACATCTCAAAGGAATATGAAGAATGTGTAAGAGTTTGGCAGGCATTCTTTAGGCAAAGGAGTTCCTTCGATTCTCCCCCCCCCCCCCCCCCCCCAAATCCATTCCCCTCCCCTCCCTTATGAAAATTGTCCCTTAAAACTGTCAACAATATGGGTTTTTGAATATTTTTATTTAGGTATTTTCTCCAAACAACAGTTCAGGGTGAACCAGAGAAAGACTTGTCACACTGAAATAAAATGTTTCTTCTGTCCATGTGCTAGAAGAACCTGCCGAACCACTGGATACAGGCTTGCAACTACTGCTTGATTGACTAAAATATGAAGAAAATAAAAATGTTTACACCAGGTATTCACACCTCTTGAATTAACAGCCCTGACATTAGATATTTTCAGGGACAGATTCAGCTGAAGAGAAAGGCTACAATCCCCCTTTGCACCCCACCACCCCTGATTTATTGAAAGAAACATTGATCACTCATCAACTTTACAAAAATGATAAAAAAATAGTACTTGATGTAATGATATATTGTGAAAGACTTGAACCCACACATATATATATACCTTATATTAGTTGGATTATTAAAGGTTACCACAATATCTGTTGAATACTGGGGGAGTCGAAATAATGCTAGAGATATCTCCACAACATTTTTGGCTTCATTCTGAAAAGAAAATGTTACACTTAATTTTTACACAACATTTACTTTAAGGTACAAGAGATAGGCGTGAAGCAATAATGGCTCTTGCATAGCAGCACTGAGGTTGAAACAGTAATTCTAGCAGTAATATTTTAAAGTGAGAATTTTCATCACTCTCGTCAAAATAAAAAGGTTTGACCCTCCACAAAAATTCAAATTTCTGCTGATGCCCTTCCCCTCTGAAACCCCGTCCCTTCTACCTCCTTTATTGAAAGATAGCTTCTCCCTAACTGCTACAAATCCAAACAGAGTACTTAGAAAAATGAAAAACATGATGGGGTAGTCCAATCCACCATTTAAGGCACACATACTTACCCCTTCCTTAAATTTTGAAACTAACTGCCTTCCTCTAAGAAGCCAAGCATCAGAACACCTGAAAAACAAATCGCTTGGTTAATATGTCATTTCAAAAGGCAGACAGAGTAATCAAGCAAAGAAAAGAGGATTCCTTTCTACTCCCTATATTTTGTATAATTCTCTTTATGTAGCCATGTTCCACATTATAAACCTGTCATACTGTAAACAAAGCTGTTGCTTATAGAAGATCTAGAGGCTAAAATCCAAGTTCCAGCATAATGCAACTATCTCTTGACTTAATATCAAAGTGTTAATTGTCCTACTGTTTCATTGACAGTTTCTCCATTGGAATTGGTTCAATCTTGACAACCTAAAAATAAATGAGACAGAAAATAGTAAAATAATGTACAAATGAATTGTCAAAATAATCCAAAAACGATTCAAAATTGTAAACGTTTTTGGATATATAAGGATATTATGAGAACATGATAATCTTCCACATTTACCTCGTAAGTGTCCGAGGATTCATTGCTGTTTGCTATGTCATCAAAGTGGTATCTTGATAAAGATAAAAAAGGAATTAAAATGTACACTAAACAATCATGTGACGAATGATCCAAGGTGATTTTTAGGGAGGGGGCAGCTGTTACCTGGAAAACCATAATTATTATATGTATATCATGCATCCTCTTTGACGTCATGGCTCATGGTATTACATATGGTCAGCTAGGTGTTCTTACATAATTAGATGTATATTTTGTATTCATGAAAGATTCGAGAAATGTACTTAAGAGTTTAAGCTATAGCAAATATATCACATTCTTTGATATTAAAAATATGGAAATATGAATAAAATAATGTACCTTACGGCATTTTCTCCCTGTACGTGGTTTTGGTACTCTAGTATATCTATCATGATGCTTTGATCAGTGGCTGGATGGCAAAATACTTCTTGGTTATCTGGGATTTCTCTCATTTCACTATATGCGTTGAACCAAAATACATTTCACTAACGTTGAACCAAAATATTCCAAGTATTGTAATTAGAAGTTTAAAAATTGATAGTCTTGGCCTCTCCCCTTCAATCCCTTTTCCCCGGCCCCCTTGTGTGAGAAAATAAGATAATAGACTAATAAAGCATGAACTCTGTCATCAAAAACATACAGGGCTGCACTTTCGCCTGTATTCCTGTTTTTTTTCATGCACAATCATTAAACAAAGAAATGATACTCTAGGAAATGACAAGTGCTCTGAAATGGAGGGTCTATAGTTTTTACCTGACATCCTTTGCTTCAGCAGGGATAACTGCTTTTATAACACCACCAAATAAATCCCGAACTAAAGGCGCCATTCCTGTCTCCATTGCAAGTACTAAAACGACATAACAGGAATAAGCAGTCTTTATATGGATGAAAACTCCGTAAAATTGACAGGTTGTGCTCTGTTGTATGTAACGATGGACTTCCTGTGTCTTTACGCAGCAGTATCGATTCAAACGACAAATTATCGATTGATAATTACATTGCGCCCGCGATCCTCGTGATAAACAAAGATCATTCTATAGATCGTTTTCACGTGTCGTCATCAATTTCCGGTCGCCATATTGGTGTACCTCGATAGCGTGACTATGCAAAAACATGTGTGTAACAATCATGCCATGACTAGCGAAGTGCTCTGAATAATATGGAATATGTTGCCGGCGAAAAGGAAAAAAAAGAGTTTAGCGAAAATTTATCTTCAATACCTCTATCTGAGTATGCCAAGAAGCTGGAAACTCGAGTGAAACGGCGTTATCTTGATAAAATTTCGTCGATTGGAATCGACCCCGTGTTAGTTGACAGCAACCTTTT
This sequence comes from Actinia tenebrosa, assembly GCF_029948245.1. Lineage (NCBI taxonomy): Eukaryota > Metazoa > Cnidaria > Anthozoa > Actiniaria > Actiniidae > Actinia > Actinia tenebrosa. Next base: position 10,805,232 of record NW_028292574.1, on the reverse strand, counting down.
TGAGCCGGACTGTTTACCTCCAGTAGAATCTACAGATCTGCTATTTTATCTCGTCCTAGAAACAAGTTTCTACACAAACCAACAGTTTAAAGCTTTTCGTAGTCTGGAAGCTTATAATCAGATGGTCTCCGGATTTATTGCAAGCGTAGAAGGCACATCATTTCTGACAAGTTTGTTGTTGTCGCGAAGGTGAGACATTCTCAGCGAATGAACGATGCTCTGATCCCAGTATGGATAATCACAGAAAAACAGGGGAACATAATTTCTTGTCACTGTTTAGGTTGTAAAGCGGGTCTTGGTGAGTCGTGTTCTCACGTAGCTAGCGTACTATTTTACCTAGAAGCCTGGACGAAAATAAACGGCAAGTTATCCTGTACCCAAGTAAAGTGCACGTGGATTTTGCCAACCTACGTGAAACAAGTTGATTATGCTAGAGTACGAGATATCAATTTTACTTCTGCACGAAAAATGAAGACGGACTTAGAGAAAAAAATCGATTATCATAACGATATTCCCAGTCAAAGCAAGTCAACACAAGTTTTAGGAACATTTAAGTCTTCTTCAAAAGAATGCAAAGCTCCTACAGAACCGGAAATGGATGCTTTCTACGCGGAAATCAAGAAGAGTCAAAATAAGGCCGTGGTTCTAAGCTTGATTTCTCCATACTCAAGTAGCTTTGTGCTGAAAAGCAGATCTGTTCCAACAGTAAATGATCTTTGTAAAAAGGAATACTTAGATCTATCATATCCAGAGCTTATAAAGGTCTGTCAAGGCATAAAGATTGAAATTTCAAAAAATCACATAGAACAAATTGAGAGAGATACCTTAAAACAGTCAAAAGGACATAACTTTTTCAAACACAGAGCTGGAAGAATTGGAGCTTCTCAAAGTAAGGCTGCATGCCACTCAGATCCTGCTTTGCCCTCCCTGTCTCTAATACAATCAATTTGTTACCCAGAGCTAGCCAAGTTTACTACTAAAGCCACTGTTCATGGTTGTAAACATGAGGAAGATGCTATCAAGGCCTATGAACAAATAATGAAAGGGAAGCACACCAATTTCAAGGTTCAGAAGTGTGGTCTGTTTATCAATGAAGCTTATCCATATATACATGCGACACCTGACTTCTTATGTTCTTGTGACTGTTGTGGAGAAGGATGTGGGGAGGTGAAATGCCCTTTTTGCATTGAGGACTGTGACTTTAATAGCTATCTATCAAAGTCATCATGTTGTCTACTAAAAGATAACAATGAAATGTTTACCCTTAAGCATGATCACCAGTATTACTATCAAGTTCAGCAGCAGCTGTTTACTTTACACAAAGATTACTGTGACTTTGTTGTATGTGCATTTGGAGATGATGGGAGTACGACACTTGTCCAGCCGAGAATATTCCCAGACAAAGAACACTGGGAAATTGCATTGCCAAAGCTCACCACTTTTTGGAGAACCTGTGTCTTACCTGAAGTGCTTGGAAAATGGTCCACTAGAAGGCATACTTCAAAAAGAAGTGAGCCAACAGCAAGTGGGGCTATTTGCTTTTGTAGAACTGCCCAAGATAGATCATGTGTCTGTTGTGCCAACCCCATGTGCCCAATCAGTACATTTCATCTTTCATGCTTGGGACTGACAACCACATCCAAAACATGGTACTGCCCAAATTGCAGATTGTTACCTGAATTCAAAAACTCTAAAGGCAAGTCCCAATCAAGCAAGAAAAAAATAGCATCTTCTAAAGCCTTGGCCCTGGATGATATCTGTATATGCAAGAGCAAGGCAAAGAATACAGATAAGCTTATTGAGTGCCATAACCCTGTGTGCAAAAATGGAACATTTTTTCACTTGGCCTGTTTAAGCCTTAAACGTATGCCAAACAATGCTAATTCCACATGGTCATGCCCAGATTGTAAAAAGAATCAAGCACAATCTAATAAGAAAAAAGGAAGTGGAAGTGTCAACTTTGTCAAACAAATCCAAGGAACCAACAGCAGTGTCAGTGACAAACAAAAGCCACTTGGAAAGCTTACACAGTCAGAGTTTGACCTTATTGCATCTCCAACAGGATGGTTAGACTGTTCTGTGATCCAAGAAGCACATGTACTGCTTATGAAAGTCAACAGCAATGTAAGTGGTTTCCAAAGACCAACCCTTGGTCCTGTCAGACAGTTCAATGTTGTTACTGGTGATTTCATTCAGATAGTGCATTTGAATAACAATCACTGGGCATGCTTAACATCTATTGGCTGTCTTCCTGGGTATGTTAACCTGTTAGACAGCATGACATCACCAATTTCGCAAGAGATAATTGAGCTCACGAAGAATTTGCTTGGTCCAAATTTCAAGAATATCACTCATATACCTGTACAGCAACAGCAAAATGGGAGTGATTGTGGTGTGTTTGCCATTGCATATGCCACATGCCTAGCCTATGGTAAAACTCCAGTTGTGAAGTTCATCATTCCAAGGATGCGGCCACATTTGCTGAGTTGTCTTAAAGCTGGTCATTTGACACTTTTCCCTACCACTTGAACTTCTTGAGGCATTTATTTTGGAATAAAAATTATTGCCTATTTCTTTAATTTCATGAGACATTTATCTCTAAAGGTTTAACTATAAGAGTTAATTATGAAATACAATGACCTAAAAAAGTTAGTGTTCATGCTATTAGAAAATTTCAAAAAAGCATATGTACATGTTATGATACTTAATCATATACAAAGATTTCTAAAGATAGATTGTGTTGGAGTTGCGATGAAAGTGTGCATGCCTAATTCAAACTTTCACATGCCTACATGTATTTCACATTTCCATCACAACTTCAGTGATCCGCCTTAGCTTGACCACATTAGTTTTATCCCACGAAAACATATTGATAAAATTTTCAATAAAACTCAGCCCTCCATACTCAACTGAAACACGCTGTATGTTAACATTTTAAAAAGTATTGTGTAGTAATGCATCAGGGGTAATAGTAACATTTGCTGCATTAATTTACAGAGAAATGATTGTGAGCCCCAATTCTCATTCAAAACATGTTACATTGTCTACGAACAATGGCTCACAATATATTTCTCTGGTTTTAATCAATCAAATGCAACTATTCCAGGGCACAAGTTTACAAGAGCAGCACATACATTAATTATACGGTCAATCATTGGTTTTGAATCTTCGTTGGAATCATTAGGGTTGCACTGAAGGAAATCTATGGGTAGAATGCCAGAAAATATTGTGTACTTTCGCCGAAGAAGTCCAATGACTCTCTCCACATGAATACGTACATTAGCAATGCCACGTGTTTGCTCCACATCAACAGGATCAAGTTGGTCTTTTCCCCTGGTGAACGCAGGGATGGCAAGCTGTGCACGGTGAAACATTAGGCTTTCTTGAATAGTGAAGCCTATGTCTGCAAGGACTAGATCTCCAGGTACTAGCATCTTCATTAAACCACAGTTCTCTGTCAGGAACTTGTCAGAAGTTCTTCCTCCCCAGGCTTTTGAAACAAAGGAGATACTTCCTTGTGGTGAAATGCCAATGAGTATTTTCACTGTATTGTGGTGCTTATAAGAAGAAAAAGTTTGTGCACGGGCATAAAGGTTTGAAGGTCTGTTAATAAAGACCTCAAAACAGTCAATGATAACAGTGGTTTTGTTACCAAAGGAAAAGTGAAAACTTTGGGGCATGGTACGGTGCAAATCTTCCCTTTCTGGCCAGTGGATTAATGGTTGTAATCTTATATCCAAAGCTACCATCCAGGAAGAAAAAATTCTTGAGACTGTAGATAAAGACACCGAAAATCGATAGCTTAGATCTTGAAATGGCATGTTAAGTTCGAGTTTCATCAGTGTCATGGCAAATTCTTGAAACTGTGTCAGGCTTTGAGTCCTTCGGTTTACGTGTGGTGAAACGTGTTTAAAAACTGTGTTTAATATATCAAAAGAGGGTAATCCAGTGTAGAAGGAGACTTTGTCATCATTATTTTCAAAGTCATAACAGTCAAATGGCTTATTATCGTCCAGCTTAAGAGACTCGAAAAGATATTCAAACTCATCGGTTTGTGTACCTGCTTGGGAGATTTTTGCTTCCTCTGTCTGAGTGGCAGCATCCTTTTGTTCTGAATCATCTTCTTCTGGTGTACAGAAGTCAATATTCAAAACTTCAGTACCTGGTTCATTCAGTTTCTTTCGCTTTGCCAACAGCTCTTCGTCACTAGTGTGTTCAGTGTCAAACGGCAAAGACCTCTTTTGCTCGCGATTTCTCGCTCTCTCGCTTCTCTTTGCCGCTGTTTCCAGATTTGAACGCTGCTTTTTCTTGTGTCCTAATTGAAGAGTTGGAACCCAGTCTATGTTGTATTTATCCCAAGGTTTCGCAGCCCTTCCACTTACGAAGTGTTTGCCACATACTCGATCATTCTCGATAATCGCCTCCGTCAGATCATCTCGGCTTATAGCTGTGATCCACCTCGATCGCCTTTCTTCTGACAAATATTTAGCTTCTTCCCCTTGACTAGTAACGATAGAAGGTACTCTTGCAAAATAAACTCCTTTATCTCTTCCACTTTTCGATGCGCAGCCAACAATCATACATAAAACCATCTTCACACTCAAGACGCTCTTGGTTTGTTTACACTTTTGGTACACCAATATGGCGGCTAGCAACGGTTGTCAAGCGATTTGGTCACGTGCGTGAAAACGATCTATATTCCCAGCTTCCACTAAATTCCGACGTTAATCCAAGGTATTTTCTTTCATTTCTCTGCGATCGCTTGGTTTTTCAAATTTTTCTTGTAGTCTCATATCCTAAATAGGAAAGAGTCTTGAAAAATCTATGTCTGAGTCTGCACATCGAGATCAAAATATTGGTAGGTTATTTTTGTAAACGTGTCCGTCCTATAGTATTTCCCAACAAGTTCAGCTTCTAAACTATTGTTTGTCCAGTTAGATTTAGATCTAGAGGCAAGTATTACAATTTTCCCGTGGTTTTATGTGATAATTATGCAAGCCTGAACGGTTTATTTATGACAAATCTCGATAACAATTTTTGTTTTATTTGTTAATTAGATTTTTTTCTCTAAATATGATTATATATTTAAGAAAAGGTTTTGAAATGTGTTTGAAAACGCATTGTTTTGAACTTGAGCTCATTTGCAATTGAATAGTACGTTTTAAGTCCTGGAGGCTATTTATAGTCTGAACATTAGAAACGGCTTCTTGAAACTATGGTAACTCACTACCTCTTACAAAATAGTCAAATTATGTAGAGATTTTTAAATTAATATTTTTGTCTTTTAAAAAGAACTTTTGCTGTATTCGTAATGTCATATCCGAAACCTTTAAGAAGATACTGAATTGATTAGTTTATCAGAGTGATATACACGTATCAAAATGTGTTGTCGTTTTTTTATCCTCCAACAGATAATCACCATCCCCTTCCCCCTTTTCCCAGGAGAATATAAAAGGCAAACACAAAATGTGTGTAAAATTACCACATACTTAGCACTGTTGAAAGAATAGACAAGCAATAGACTGAAGAAGGCAGTGTGGAAGAGGTATCTAGGGGGGAAGAGAGGGGTTAAGTCATACCCCTGTGTATCAAGCTTGCCTAAAAGAATTCCTGATTTCCTCCATGGTGGGGTGGAGTAGGGATATTTTCTGGAAACAGGCATTGTTGGTTGGTAATGACTCATGAGATTCAATCAGCTGACTGATACAAAGCAATAGAGGTTTCATACCATCACTTGACAGCAGCCATGGTAGATGACAGAAACAATAAAATTGCAATAAATTAGAAAAAATTCAATTCCCAAGAGCAAAGGGATTTTATTGTTCTGCCATCTAACCACAGGCAGCCCAATATATTATGAGCACCAGCATGTGATAGTCTATATACCACAGCATACTCTCAGGTTGACAGCACATGATGCACAGGGTTTGCCTGATACCAAACAATTAACATTTTCGCTACAGTTTCAATGAGAATGAAACTCATAATTAATATTGATATAATTCAATATTTAATATATATTTTTTCTTTTTTATTACAGACTTTTATTACAGCTCATATCCATCTGAAAAAAATACATCAGAACATGTTTTACAGCTGAATCATCTCACTTGAATGTTTGAACAAGATACACATTAATTCAAAAATATTGAATTTTTTGCTGAGTATTTATAAAAAAATTTATAAAGAAATGAAATGAAAACTTTCGGAAGCTTTAGTATGATAATTTGAAAATATTCCTTACAACTATGGCACCGATAAATCCACTGGCAAAGCAAAACATCAAAGACTTAGAATCACAAGTAACGACAACTACACCACTACATAAGCACATTGAATTTGATAAATCAGATACTTTTATACGTCAAGCAGTAATGATGACTCTCTGGTACATCTTTAGTTTTGGAACGATGTATACTAATAAGTATATATTGACTGATTTGGATGGTGATGCTGGGGTGCTGGGAGAGTCACAGATGTTTTTTTCTGCTGTTTTTGGAGCTTTCAAAATGTATCTTCCCTGTTGTTTCTTTGAAAGAAGTCATCATGAAGCTCCTCGGTTTCATTTTTTTAGAAATATGGCAATCCTAGGATGGATGAGGTGAGTTGAGAGGACAGACATATTCCCTCTCATTCATTTATCCCTTTATTTATGATCGTTATTTAGCCCTTCCATCAATATCTTATTTTCCATTTATTCTTCCATTCATTTTTTCTTCCATTCTTTCTTCCATGCATCCGTTTACTATTGCATTTTTCATCCTTTTATTCCAGGTTTGCTTCTGTAGTATGCTCTCTCATAAGTCTAAAGTATGTAGCTGTATCCTTCTCTGAAACCATCAAATCATCAGCACCGGTTTTCACTGCAATCTTTTCCTGGCTCATGTTAGGTAAGAGTTCAATCAGAGTTTGATCTGTGAGTTTGGCATGCATACCCTGAGTTGGATCAGCCCTGAAGTGGTTTCAGGGCTCAATCATCTACTATATGCAAATGAATTGATTTTAATGTTTTGCGTTATTCTTAGGTGAAAAGCAAAGCATGTATGTCAATATGTCTCTTATTCCAATCATGGCTGGCCTGGCACTGTGTACAGCAAATGAACTTAGTTTTACTATGATAGGGTTTGCTTCAGCTGTAATGAACAACATTATGGACTGGTAAGAAATGTTAACAAGGTGTCTTTTAACTTCATAAGTGAGAAAAATGGAATAATTAATTTATAGCAATGTGTATTGTTCTAGAAATTATCCATACCCCCTCACGGATGAATTTTTGCTTTAAGAATCCCCCCCTACCCCTCAGAAATTCCAATTTTCTTTTATACAAACTCTGTAATTTTCGTTTCTTTCTCTGACCCCCCTACCCTTCAAAAATTTCAAGGAAATTCTTCTGTGGTGTGGGTATGGATAATTTCTGGAACAATACAATAGTACTTGTCTGTTAGTAGTGTTATTGCATAATGCCTACAAGGTTTTGCAACCCAATTGACAAGGCAGCTGATAGATTGAATTAGAATTTAGAAATTGATTTTTGTGGAGGGATAAAAACTGAAGAACATAGAGAAAAAACCCTCAAAATACAGGAGAGAACCAACATACAACTCTATTACCATGGCCATATGACACCCAGACCGGCAGGACTCGAATGCAGGTCACATGGGTCAGAGGTGGCAAATTAACAGTGAGTTAGTTCATCTAGGATATTGCACTGTACACATACTCTCAGTCTAGATCTCTTTGTAATACTTTTAATGTACTTTGGTGCAAAAGTTAGCTATGAAATACATAAACGTTTATTTAATCAGTAATTTCTTTCTTGTTTTACAGTTTACAAAATGTTTTTTCTAAAAAGCTTCTTTCTAATGATCAGGCTTACAGGTCAGTGATCAAACAGCTGCATCACACAAGGGCGGATCCAGCCAAAATTTTAGGGGGGGGGACTAATTGAGTTTCATCCGTCAACATAACAGAAAACAATAAAAAAGCATCTAATTCTTGAGTTTTGTTGTTTTTTTCTGCTGAAGGGGGACTTCAGCTCCCCCCCCCCCCCCCCCCCTGGATCTGCCCTTGTCACATTCTGGGTTCCAGAGGCTTTGCTCCAGCAGGAAATGAACAAACCACCTCCAATCCTGGACAAAAGTCATTGGGACACTTGAAAAGTCTAAATTTTTAAATATTGTCTTAATATCCATAATTTCTCAATGTTTACATTCCATTTCACCAGTGAAGCTCCCCCCTCCCCCAACTCAATGTTGGTCAAACCACACATCATCCCAAATGCCCCATTTGATTTGCGGGAGGGGGGAGGAGAAAAGAACAATTTCATGTAATTTTATGTTGGTGTCCCAATGCTTTTGTCCAGGATAGCAAGGTCTATTTAAGTTGTAATAATGGACTGGCCATGTGATCATTCAGTTTCTGCTTGAAATATTAATATTCATTGTTTGATCTCTTCTACAGCCCTCCTGAATTACAATTCTATACAAGTGCAGCATCAATATTTGTACAGTTACCTTTGTGGTTTTTCTACATGGTTAGTTCTAGTATATGGAGAGACCATCTTTAAACCTCTCTTCTCCTTAGCTCTCATTCTTTGTCATTTCGTTTTCTTCTTCTGCACTCTCGCTGTATTCATCTCGTTCATATTATTTACTTTTTTGTTTTTCAGGATGTCCAAGTTAAAATCAAATCCATGGATTACTTCCTTATTTCTTTGCTACTGTTAAATGCATTTTTTTTCTATGTACAAAGTCTCACAGCTTATGGATTAATGTCACTTATATCACCGGTTACTTTTAGGTAAGTTGTAGCATATAAGTTGTGTTCTTTATAGTTCAAGCATAAATTCCCTAATGCATTCCAGAAAACTTGTTGCACACAGACTCCATTCATTTGCTTTCTTGGGGGAAAGTAGAGGTGCTTTCTTGGGGGAAAGTAGAGGACCGAGGTTTTCTACCTGTGCAGACAATGATCCTATAGGTCGTAATGCAATACTTGTGAACGTGTTAACAGGATTTCCTCAAATATGTAAATATGTGGGATAGTGCATATTTGAGAATGTGAAGTAGATGTTTACATCCATTCCACTCATCCATTCATATGGTCATCCATCCATCAACACACACACACATCCATCCACCCATCCATCTATCCCTCCACCCATCCCTCCCTTCCTCCCTCCATCCTTCCAATTATCAACCCATTCCTCCATCCATCCATCTATCCCTCCCTCCATTCCTCCATCCCTCCCTCCCTTCATCCAATTATCCACCCATCTCTACCTCCAATCATTTAGTCATTCATTGTTTGTTTTCAGTGTATCCAATACAGCTAAGCGTGCTCTTCTTATATGGATATCAGTACTTGTATTTGGCAATCAACTGACTCCTTTGAGTGCACTAGGGACAATTGTTGTCTCATCAGGTGTTTTCTTGTACCAGCGATTCAAAAACAAACAGCGTCAATGGGAAGCCGAACAAGCACTGAAGGGAACACAACACGACCTTTGACCAAATCCACACTAAACCACAGCGACCCCACTTTAACTAACAATACATTAATAGGAATTAAATTTATCACGATAATGTGGGGTCCCTGTGGTTTGTGCATTTTTCATAACATTAAAGATATTTTTAAAATGTTAGAGTGAAGGTACATAACCCGTGAAATAAAAATTATTATTACATAATTACCAATGAAATATCTATTTTTCTCTATTTTGAAAAATTGATATCTTCACACGTGAAAATAACATGTTATTTTCACGTGTGAAAATTGAAAATTAGACAAGAGGTAGACTTACCTTGAAGGATAATTGTAATTCTATGAGCCATATGGAACATTATGACCTTATTATGCGTACTTTCTTGCGCATGCGCAAAGCCCACATTCCAAAGAAAACCATTGTTATGCAAATAGCAAACAGGTATATAATGTGAACGCCGGACAGACCAGGCCTCTCCTTTTCTTATGTGCAGATTAAAACAAACAAGAACATTTGGTATCATAACACTAGTAGGGGTTGGGAAGTCATATATCATGCTCCGACCCGGGTGGGAAAATAAGGTCATAATGTTCCATATGGCTCATAGAATTACAATTATCCTTCAAGGTAAGTCTACCTCTTGTCTAATTTTCAATTCTCTTTCGCCATACTACACATTATGCCCTTATTATGCGTGTTTAAAGACATGATGCCAAATGACATTAGTAAGAAGATGCAATCAAAATGTACTGGTCATAGCCTTTATTATTATGACAAGACAATAGCACCTACAGATTTGCTTGTAGTAACGACAGGTTTATTGTAAAACCTATTAAACGTGCTGGCAGCCGACCAGTCAGCTAGCTTCAAAATGTCTGAAATGGAGGCTCCTTTAAGTAGGGCTGCAGAGCTAGCTGCGGAACGAAAACTATGAGCCTTATAGATTGATGTGTCTACAGAGGCTTGCTGAAGCACAGTCTTAAGCCAACGAGCTATGGTGCACGAGCGAACTGCCCTATGGGGCTTACAAAATGAAATAAATAACTGATTCACTGATCCCTCATCCAAAGTTCTTAGGGATTCAGTTTGAGCAATATAATGCAAGAGTTGTGCACGTGGGCACAAATTAATGTTTTCAGCAAAGCGTGGAATCTCGACCTTTGGAAAAGTCTTTCCTGGTCGAGATGTCTTAATACGGTCCTTTATTAGAAATACGATCTTGTCTTCATAGACCGACATGTTATCGAGGCTGAGCTTATGAAGTGACTGGCACCTTTGGGCAGTAACTAGAGCAATTAAGGTGGCCACCTTCAGGGTCAACTCTTTCAGCTTCAGACCAGAATAGGGAGCTAGACGTTCGAGATACTCAGTCACCACACCGACATCCCATGTATCCCTGTACTTGGGCTGAGGAGGTTTGGCCATAAACACACCTTTCATAAAGCGTGTCACTAGGAGGTGGGAGCCGAGCTTGCGACCACAAACTACTTCTAGGACTGTGGACACCACTGACCTATAGGTATTCACAGTACTGTAAGCTTTGCCTGGGAAGGCCACACTGGGGTTACGAGTAACACACGTTGGACCTTGTCTCTCTTCAGTTGGATTAGAACTCTTGCAAAAAGGCTAAAAGGAGGAAAGGCGTACGCATTAAAATCTTTCCAAACTAGAGAAAATGCGTCACATGCAAAAGCCGACGGATCTGGTGACCACGACACAAAACGACGCACTTTGGCGTTCAGGCGCGAGGCAAAAAGATCTATATCAGGATCGAACGTTGCCTGCGACAACCACTTAAACACAGTGGGATGGAGGCTCCATTCCGTTCTGTCATTAAAGTGGCGAGAGTTAAAGTCCGCAGTTTCGTTATGAATACCCGAAACATGGACGGCACTGAGCATTAGGTTTCTAGCTATACACCATTCCCAGATAGTTCTTGATAGCTGGTTAATAGCGGGAGAGTGAATTCCACCCATGTTGTTAATATAATAAACGGCCGTCGTATTATCGATTTGTAACTGGACATGAGCATTGCACAATTCTTTAGTCAAACATTTCAGAGCGAAAAACGCCGCTAAGGTTTCGAGATAATTAATGTGATGAGTGGTTTCGTTAGAGACCACAAACCACCTGTGTTAAGTGTATTACAACACGCTCCCCAACCCACACCACTAGCGTCACATGCTATAGTGATATCGGGTGCGGATGCAATCAAGGCTAAACCGTTATGATCAGCAATGTTATGGATTACCCACTGTAGATCGTCGCGTGCTTGGACACTCAGTGGACATGGGTCTTCAAAAGAAACGCCACGAGAAATAAGCTCAGATTTGCACATTTCGGTCGAGCGATAGAACAGTTTCATATACTTTACAGCTCGGAAAGCAGAAACTAAGAGACCCGAAACTTGGGCGACCTCGCGAACAGTAGGAGCGGAGTTCAATAAAAGCCGTTTACAATGAGAGACAATCTTTTCAATCTTACTCTCAGGAAGCGATATAGTCATGGATTTCGAATCGATAACAAACCCAAGAAATGTTATTGTTTTCGAAGGGTTGAGCTGGGATTTAGCAATGTTTATGGTGTATCCCAAGCGTGTCAAAAATTCACACACTTCTTGCGAATGAATAGAGCATTGTTCTGCTGTTTTGCCGATCACCAAAGTGTCGTCAATATAGAATACAACCCTAATGCCTCGGAATCTCAAAGCTGCATAGACGGGTTTGAGAATTTTCGTAAATGTACGAGGGGCTAGTTTATACCCAAACGGGAGACATGAAAACTCGTAAAGCGAATTTTCCCAAGTAAACCGTAAATATTTTCGGTCATTAGGATGAATAGGAATACTAAAATAAGCATCTTTTAAGTCAATTGTTGCCATAAATTCGCCTGGTTGCAACAAATGCTTGACATAATCTATACTTTCCATCTTAAAATGGATAGTACGAACAAACTCATTGAGTGGTTTAAGATTGATGACTGGTCTAAGATCACCTGTCTTTTTGGGAACCAAGAATAAATTCGAGATAAACTCATCTGAAAGATGGTTCGTTTTAACGATCGCTCGTTTAGAGAGCAATTTTTCGACCTCAGAGGCAATTAAAGCGTGATCTGAGTCAGAAAGAGGTCGAGAGACCGGACGACGAAATTGCCGTGGTTTTGTCTCGAATTCAAGACGATAACCTTGAATAGATTGTAGAATCCAAGGGTCTGTGGTGATCTTAGACCATTCATGGACTTTATGAGCTAGATTACCAGCAAAAGGAGAAACACTTACATCATTTACTTGTGTTTCTAAGCAGCAGTGTCTGACTCTGTCGACTGTTTTTTCTCGTAACGAGGCGTCGAGCGGTTCTGATTGAATCTGTTGTAATTGTTGTTGCGCCGGGCTGGGCCCGGCTTTGAGGACAAAAAATCCTTAGAGCCTTGTCCTTGACGATTGCGGTTTCTGTTTCCACCACTTGCTCGAGTATCAGGATTCTTGGTGATCTTGACGGCAATTCTGTTCGCCTTAGCAATATCGTCTACTTTCTTAGACAAGTCATCTCCGAAGAGATGAGTTGTAACTGGAGTAGAAGCGGAACATAAAGACTGGTAGTCTTTGCTGAGAGAAGCCTTGAGCAAATCTCGCCGCTTGAGTGATGTCTGAAAACCAGCATTCCCAATGAATGCAAGAGCATCAGAAAGGGCTCCAAGGAGCTCTTGTGGTTCAAGGAGTTCTTTCTCCTTCTTGGCCTTTATAGCTGATTCAGCCAAAGACACTAAAACTTGACCAGTTTTAACAATCATCTTTTGTAATTCTTGGACGCCAAGGTCCACAGATTTTGCTTTGTATGGAAGCTCGTTCCACAAAGGTGAATTCACCCGTGGCACGCACAAAAGTTCGCAATTCTCAGGCGTGTGATATTTCTGAAGCAGAGGCTTCATCTTGTCTTCAATAGGTTTAGTAGTAAACGATTCGTTTACTCGTTTCGCCAAAGCTTCTTTGACTTTGGGACCTTTATTCTCTTGATCATCGAAGATGGAGGGCGGGAGTTCAAATTCGGCGTCGTCAGATAATATATCGCTTGCCAAATCGCCGAGTGAGGCACTCGGATCATAGCTCAGTCGAGCACGTTTAGGCGATGGTTCATCAACCTTAACGTTTTGAGATCTCTTTACGAGGTTAGACAAATCATCTATCGCCGACACAATGGAGTCTATTCCTAATCTCTGTTGTAGGAAGGACAGCGACTCTTCTGTAAACAGCTCGGTCGACAAAGATGGACCGTCATCTTGTAGAAGCGACAAATCGTCAGTATTATCTGCATGGAGAGACTCTTCGGTAGTCTTCGGCATTTTTCTTCAGGCAAATTTGCTGAGAAATATAAAGGCATAGGAACAAAGTCCCGTTAATAGTCAACTCGTTTACAAAATTGTATCAAGTAAAACGAGCAAGGAACGTGAGCTTACCTTGTGCGCTGGCACAAAGAAAGGACACCATTGCGATGGCTATTCGAAAATACACGAAAAGAATTGCCTGAAAAAGCCAAAACATACTTTCATTGATAATTATATAATAAACAGAATATTACATGGGCGCTTGGAGATACGAAATTTATCTTCTCGTGTTGAAAATCTCTCACTCGTTCGCCGTGCGCTCACTTGTGAGAGATCTTTTCAACACTCGAAGATAAATTTCGTATCTCCGCGCGCCCATGTAATATCCTCTATTTAGTCAACATGTAATAATCAAATAGACACAAAAGAAAACAATAGAATTAGGGTCTACTAAAGTGTATTAGTCTTATATCTATTTAATGGGTTTAATGACTTCACTCTTAATAAAATGTATTTGAAATATATCTTTAATGAAGTGGGGTCCCTGTGGTTTGTGTATTTTTCATAACATTAAATGATAATGATAATAATAATAATCACAGCTTTAACTGTGATTTTAAATAATGATAAATGAAATTCATTAACCTTTTTAGAGCAGATTTCTCATGACTGAAATACTCACAGTAGGAGTATGGCATGGCACGGTAGTAGCCTTGAACTGGCATTTTGATTGGATGATTAGTTAACATGTACGCTGTGATTGACTCAATGAATGTTTACGATGACCATGCCATATCCTATGACTTTTTTGAAGTCAATAGACCCCTTCACAGTTCCCTGCACCATCTTAAAAGGTAGCCGTGCCTTTACATTGAAGCGAGACGAACGGTGAGCTTGCAGTGATAGAGACGTGAGTAATTTATTGTTCAAGGTGTTAAAAAAGGTCTCTATCATTGCAAGTTCACCATTTGTCTCGCTTCAAGGCAAAGGCACGGCTACCTTTCAAGATGGCCCAGGGAACTGTGGAGAGGACTATTGAAATCTAGCTTGTAGAATAAATGAATTTTTACCCCAGGAAAATACATACTGACCTCTCTAACAGACACTTGGCTAAAACCTTCAGTGTCTGTAATAGAGAGGTTTTCTACGACAAAGCATGATAGCATGATAGGAAACCAAGTACTTATGCTTTTTCAAGCTACTCTAAAAATTCCCCCAACAATTTTTCCCTTTGGCACTTTCTATGGAAATGTAAGTATTTTGAACAGAAGAAAATAACAGTAAGTTCTTTATGATAATTCTATTGATTTCCTTGTTGATTTGTGTAGTACTCATTTTCCCATCATGCTTTGTGCACATTGGTTATTTATTCGTCGCGAATCATATTTTAGTAAAGAAATGTATTTCATATTTTTCAATTACTTTTTTTGTTTAATGAATGAATGAAGTAATTTATTATATGAATGACTGAAAATATATTGAATGACTCAAAATTGAGAAATAAAACAAGTTTGACTAGAATGAGCTATTTTGTTAGATAATAAAGATAAAAAGGTAAAAACAAAGAGTTGTGGAAAAATATCAAAATAACACGACAAAGGTTTTGGAATATAAATTTCAATCAAATGTTACTTTAGAAATAAAAAAAAAAGCATTCAAATATGAGTTTATTTTGAAACATATTTTTGTATTAAAGTAATTTACTTTGAAGAAGGTTGTTTCAGTGTCATATTGACACCATCGTCAAGTTCAAAGTGATTACAAAGACAAGAATTCAAAACGGTCAGATGACCACTTTTTAGAATTCCTCATTTATGGGCAACACTTCTTTTCATCTCTGTCGTCGGTGTTTCTATCAAAAGCAACAGAATCGTCTTTCTTTTCTTCCTTCTCTTTTATCCCTTTCATGTACTCCCGAACGAACAAATCTTTCGCGAGTTTTGTGAAGAGAAGTCTGACGTTATATCCTGTCTTGGCACTTGTTTCAATGTAGATGTACCCAAGACGTTCAGCAAAGTTACAAGCTTCTTGGTAACTAACCTGTAGGGTGAAAATCAACAAAAAAAAGTGGCGATAATTGTCTTGCATTTTCCAAGCCTGAAATGAAATTTGGGTCTATTCACATATGATGATGATTCATATCAAACATAGCCGGAAAATCGCGAAGACAAAGTTTGGTGACTTCCACATTGTTGTGACCTTTCACTGGTGGAATTTACATCACCCATGGTGCATTTCGGGCTTGGTATGCAACCTTCAACCTTTACCAACCTTTTTTCAATAGCTGTATCTAAGTATAGGCTTCGCTTGGTAAGTTGTTTTAATTTGCTTACAGACACCTTTACTTGTATTTAAGGGCGCATAAAAACGATACGACATTGGTGTATTTTACGGCATCCCATGGTGCAACGTCGCGCGTGTCGACCGCGCGCATATGCTCCGATAGCGAGTTTTAGATTTACGTTCACGGCAAACGTGAAACGTCAGTTGACCAGTAAGAAAATTCTTTTAAATTAATGAAAAAGAATCGCAAAAAAGTCCAAGTGGTAGAAAAACAAAAGAATATTTGCGCTTGGTGAGAAGGTTTGTAAAAGGTAAAGTAAAATACAGGAAAACTATGAAAACGTCCTCACGTTTGCCGTTTGCGGGGAGAAAAAAAAGTCAATATAAAACTCTCTAATAAAGCTCCGAAAACACGGGAAACTGATGCGCGCAAGGAGATTTTACAGGTAGCAATGTTACTTCAAAATAATTAAAACTATAAATGAGAAAACGCTACCCAACTCTAGCCGGTACGCTAAAACAATGAAACCTCTTCCGCTAAAAGCAAGTTTAAGGTCGTGTTTCTTAGATGCGCCCAACAACGTACAGCACTGCGTATAATCATTAAGTTACCGGCAAATATTAAGTTTATTATTTTCTCTATCTCCTAACACCCCATCCTATCCCATCCCCTCTGCTCGCCTCCATTAAGATTTTAATGGTTCCTTCCCATACTACGCTTTACCAACACGACACTCTTAATTTCGTTGAGGAGAAAAATAGCAAAGCAGCGACTGTTTGACATACCTTTCTTCTTTCTTCTTCATCTGTCTTGTTACCAATAATCACAACTATGATACCATCCCTACTTCGTTCCTGCCTGATCCTAGATATCCATTCTTTAAGGTTTTTAAAAGATTTAGAATTGGTTATATCAAATACAATAAGCGCTACGTTAGAGTCCCGTATGTAACTGTTAATCAAACACCGAAACCTCTCCTGGCCTGCGGTATCCCAAATCTGCAAGCGAATCTCAATGTCATCTGGAATGAAAAGAAAAGATTTCTTTGGCTTTTAGAAAATCATTGTATGATGACTATTTGGACATTAAAATGACATTTGCTTTAGGGCAATTGTCTCCAGGTTCAACAGCCTATCCCAATCTGGAGGCATTAATACTAAATTACTAACAAATCACTCATGATTGTAAGCTGCACGGCTGCTACTAGAGCCTTAATATGCAGCCCGTAATGTCCTCCACTGGTCATGATCGTGAAGCCCATTGAGACCATGTAAAAATGCGCTATATAGGAACCCCGTTATTACTATTATTATTATTATTATTATTATTGTTATTATTATTATTATCATAAACAAGGACGAATCCCAATTGTCCAATCGTATTACAATATTTGAATACAATGCATGGGAAAACATACTGCGCATGCTTGTAGAATCGTTTTTCCTTTTTGCACATGCGCAGTGATTGAAATAACTTTGCAACCAACACCACCCAAGATGTCTGGGTTTTTTTTACTTCCGCCAATCAAAAAATTCTTAAAAAATGACGGAAGCCATGTCGAATTATAACTGTTTCTCTTGGTCGCGTAATTGCCAAAATGGGTATAAATTAAACCGTTTTAAAACTGTATAAAATACTTAATAATCTTGGGAATAATATGCAATACTCACCAATTACAATATTTCTCGTCATAAAATCGATTCCAATCGTTGGTTGATATTTGTCGTCGAAAATGTCATAGACAAACCTGTAGGCGAGTGAGGATTTCCCCACCCCCTGGTCCCCGAGGAAAACAATTTTATGCCTCTTCGGGGCAACTGCCTTGTGCGATGTCGGCATTTTGTCACGAATTCGCGCGTCCTCGCGTATCGTACATTAATGACGTCACAAACTAATGACGTCACAATTTATTAATTTCCAGTACCTCCTCTGAGTTCTCTGACGGCGGCATATCGATCTTCTGTACTTTATAGCCAGAAAGAAAATACAAGCGCGCGCACGTTCTTCCGATAAATATAAGCGAAAAATAACTTTTTTGACTTTCCTTCGTACTTCGCCGATTTTTTCAGCTAAGTTGAATTATCTTGACAAGAAATCTTTAACATCAGCAGCATGCGAAAAGCTTACACAACATCTAAAGACCTCGATAAATACGTGATCTTTTATTCGTATTTATGTCTTATTAAATACAGTTAACATGCGCGAAGACAAGCACGTCCATTACAGTCAGAACTGAGAAAAAGTTAGTAATGAAATCATTGCGCCTAGTTTGTCAATAGGTCATTTTCGAGCTGCAATCCGTATCTTTAGCTCAGAAAATAAAAAGGATTTCTGTTTTGATTGATGAAATGCTTACAGATTCAATGAGACTTTTACATCTTTTTTATAACTGAAAAAAAAAATCCTACGCTAGTGTTAAAAATTCTTAAAATGAGAAATAGACGGGTCACGTGACCCTACGTCCCTTAAAACGACCAGCTGTTTCAAAATGCACATCCGGAATGAAAAGAGCACCTCGACATTAGTAGGGTGGCGGAGTTTTAGCTCATAACAAGTGAAAAAGGAGAAATGGCATTAAATATAAAATGGAATATTTTGCCAGGATTTGCCATACAGCACATTTTCCCATACCAATCCCTATAAAATATTTCATTTTATATTCAATGCCATTTATCCTATAGTCAACTTTATGAGCTGAAACTTCGCCTCCTCACTAATGTTGAGCAGTTCTTTTCATTTCTAAAGTTAGTTTTCACACAACTGCTCGTTTTAAGGGAGGTAGGGTCACGTGACCTGTTAGTGCAAGTCGTCTATTGAAAGAAAGAAAACTATAGGTTTATGTTGATTTTATGGAGAACCGAAACCTCCTCGGCCTATTCGATAATTATTAAATCCTAATATCAACAGAGGTTTATATTGTTTTATCAATACAACATGATTGCCATTATTGACAAGGCTCAAGAGAGGGAAGCCTAGATCAGAGCCTCGATATCAATCTCTAGAGCTGCGCATGGCAAGTTAAGGTCAAACCTACTGATGACGTCAGGATGCAAAACACCCACAATGCCAACGGGTTTCCCATTGACAATCACCTCACCACATCGACCAGGGAAAAAAGTGGAATCTGTTGAGGAAATAATGTCTGTTTTAGGAAGAATTTTCTTTCACAGATTTTAAGTAAAAACAATCAAATCGATAATTATTGGTTTCTCGCTTGATTCGAGGGTTTTTTCCGGGTTCTCAGGTTTTCCTTCCTCAAAAAAAAACTTATTCTACATGTGAGTTAGCCATTCCCTGACTTAGATCAGCCCAGAGGTTGTTTCAGGGTTCTGTCTGTGAGTTAGCCGTGCCCTGACTCAGATCAGCCCAGAGGTTGTTTCAGGGTTCTGTCTGTGAGTTAGCCGTGCCCTGACTTAGATCAGCCCAGAGGTTGTTTCAGGGTTCTGTCTGTGAGTTAGCCATGCCCTGAATTTGTTCAGCCGTGACTTGCGCAGGTATCACGTGAGTAGTTGGCGAGTGCACGCATCACGTGATTCACCATTATGCTGCTTCAGATGGTATCCTTGCTGAGGATCTTTAGTTTTGTCGGCTGTTGGCTTGATCTCCAATAACTGCATGGTACGATCCAACAGGCCATGGATAACCTAAAACACACAAACACACTTGAGAAAAGAAGTAGAAGCTCCTAAAAACCTTGATTTTCTTGCGCTCATTCTCATAATTCCGCGACCGATTGAGCCCAAGATATCTGGGGTTTTGGCTTTCGTCGATCAAAAAATAGTTACTTAGACGTAGGACATTTGTTTGATGGCAGCCAAAAATCCAGCCTTCTTGGGCTGAGAGTGGGTCGCGCAATTATGAAAATGGGTTTTAATGAATTTATTTCATAATAATTTCGCCAATAAAATAAGTTAACTCTATTCTTTTCATACCTCGAAACCTGGCGTTTTGTTGTAGTTTACTGCGCAGAAGCGTCTGTTGTTTCTCGCTCCGACATCTGTTACAAGAAGGGAAGTTCAGGTGAAGGAATACGGCGTAAAGAAGGGAGGAAAGGAAAGAAAGGGAAACGAAAGGGAAAACGAAAGCAAACACTAACGAAAAAGGAAATGAAATGGAATGGGAAAAGGATGGAAGGGAGGAAATAACAAAAAGAGGAATCAAGATGCAAGAAAGAAATATCTCAATACCTTTCTTGTCATCTTTGTAAACGACATCAGACATCTCGAACAGCCTTATGGGTAATGGCATTTTCTTGTTAGAGCAGATGGTTTTTAGTAACCCTGGTAACAACGTCGTCCTGGCAACCTAAAGATACGATGGCAAAGTTACAATTTTATTCCTGAATGAGGAAAAGAGAGGAAAACGAGATTTGCGACTTGCCTGGAATTCCTGAGTCTTTGGGTTTCCTATGTGAATAGCACGTGTCTCATTCAAGGGCTTCTTGAGCTTTTCTGATATGTCATCACGTGAACACTACGTGATAAAATACGAAGAACCAATCAAAATTAAACTTAGATGAACCAATCAGAATAAAGCAATGTCGTCACAGTTCATTGGGCCAATCAGAATAACAGATAATGAATCAATCAAATTTTTTTAAAAAGTTATCGGATATCGGCTTTTGAAAAGAAAACTTAGACTTAGACTTGGACTTTATTTATTCACACACTTGACAATGATAATATTCATTTACAAAAGAACTCACCAACGCGAACGTTAAAACCTCTGTGAATCCTGCCTGCGCGATTTCTTGTTTCAACAAGTCACACACAGTGTTCAGCTTGAACTGAAATAATAATAATAAAAAAACACAGACTTGGAGTTAATAAAACAACAACACGTACTCACTCACTTCCTGTAAGATACTCTCTAGCTCACTAGAGGTTAAAAATAAGCGTAAGGCATTCAGGCCTTGAGAGAAAGAAAAATTGTCCTGCATACGCCGAGGGATATTGACAGTCAAAGTCAACGTTTTGTAAGGTTATTGATCTAAGTTGGGATTCAGCATTACCTGGTTTGCAATGGTGAGTGTAGATGGTACGGTTTTGACGATGTTGTTAAAACCATAAGCAATGGCTGCGTCTTCTATGATATCGCACGCGTGGATGACATGTGCAGCGATGTCAAGGAAAACTACCTTAACTTTTATCACTAAGCTATTCTTTGTTTCTTCCCCTTGTTTTGTAATCGTTGTTTTTGGAATTGCGAATACCAGCACTAAACGTAAAACTACTTGCGCACAGATGCCGTAGAGGTGGACACACAGGGCGAACGTTATGGTTTAAAAATTCCGTGCGCTCAAGCCTTTTCCCTCTGTCATTCCTATCGGACTTTCTCATCAACATCATTCTTAGCCTTGAATCTAACTAATGATGATGATGCCAAGCTTCAAGACGAGACTACACGCGTTAGAAAGTAACGTACATTGTCTGTTGTTTAATCAACTGTATTAGTATTGTATTTAAAGGATATCAGCTCTTGTTGGAGGAATCTCGACTTTAATACCTTTGCCACCTTCCACTACCTCGCTTACGAGACACATCCTCGTCAACATCTTGGCCAGATTCTCTGGAGTTTCCCTAAATAAAGAAAAAATACCAAAAGTCGTAATTTAGTCGCTAACAAATTTATCATGGCTGTTTTTTCTCGCTAATGGTCGTCTTCTCTTCCTATGGGCTGATTTAAGTCAGGGCTATTTTACAGATCGAATTAGGGTTTAGCAAGCTGTTAGGTCTCCAACCCTCCCTCTTCCGCACTGCCCCTTCGGCCACACCACCGATTGTACACTCTTTTCCATTATCGATCATCGTTTACTTCATTAAATTGTCAAAAAAACATCACAAAAGAAGTATCGCGTTCACGAGGATTCAAACCTACTTTATTCCTATCTTCTTGTTTATCTCTTCTGTCGGCACTACCTCTTCTCGATATTTCAGCTCCTGCAATGAAAAAACACAAATAGAAAAAATAAAAATCTAAGATATTGCTTTCTCCAAAGGCACGGTTATCAAATTCCAAGCAGAGGATATAAAATGTCATCCTTAACCTGAGAGGGAGGGGGTTGTCGCGACAAAAATTGAATTTTCCTCTTACCGGATAAACTACTACAGACCCGTCAGGCTTTTCAACTTCCACAGACTCAACTCTGCAGAAAAAATATCCATAATGATTATCAAATTATTTATAATATCTGAAAATATTATTAATTTTATGTGTACTATCAATAAAGCTAGTCGTTTGTTTCTTTCTTTGTCATTTTGACCCGTTTTATTCGATATTTTAATCTATTCGATTTTGACCCGTTTTATTCGATATTTTAATCTATTCGATTTTGACCCGTTTTATTCGATAATTAAATTCATTCGATTTTGACCCGTGTTATTCGATAATTGAATTCATTCGATTTTGACCCGTGTTATTCGATAATTAAATTCATTCGATTTTGACCCGTTTTATTCGATATTTAAATTTATTCGATTTTGACCCGTGTTATTCGATATTTAAATTTATTCGATTTTGACCCGTGTTATTCGATAATTAAATTCATTCGATTTTGACCCGTGTTATTCGATAATTTAATCCATTCGATTTTGACCCGTGTTATTCGATAATTAAATTCATTCGATTTTGACCCGTGTTATTCGATAATTAAATTCATTCGATTTTGACCCGTTTTATTCGATATTTTGATCTTTTTCGATTTTGACCCGTTTAATTCGATAATTGAATTCATTCGATTTTGACCCGTTTTATTCGATAATTGAATTCATTCGATTTTGACCCGTTTTATTCGATAATTGAATCCATTCGATTTTGACCCGTTTTATTCGATATTTTAATCTATTCGATTTTGACCCGTTTTATTCGATATTTTAATCTATTCGATTTTGACCCGTTTTATTCGATAATTGAATCCATTTGATTTTGACCCGTTTTATTCGATATTTTTATCTATTCGATTTTGACCCGTTTTATTCGATAATTGAATCTATTCGATTTTGACCCGTTTTATTCGATATTTTAATCCATTCGATTTTGACCCGTTTTATTCGATAATTGAATTCATTTGATTTTGACCCGTTTTATTCGATAATTGAATCCACTCGATTTTGACCCGTTTTATTCGATATTTTAATCCATTCGATTTTGACCCGTTTTATTCGATATTTTAATCCATTCGATTTTGACCCGTTTTATTCGATAATTGAATTCATTCGATTTTGACCCGTTTTATTCGATATTTTGATCTATTCGATTTTAACCCTTTTTATTCGATAATTGAATCCATTCGATTTTGACCCGTTTTATTCGATATTTTGATCTATTCGATTTTGACCCGTGTTATTCGATATTTTAATCCATTCGATTTTGACCCGTTTTATTCGATATCTTAATCCATTCGATTTTGACCCGTTTTATTCGATATTTTCATATATTCGATTTTGACCCGTTTTATTCGATAATTGAATCCATTCGATTTTGACCCGTTTTATTCGATATTTTAATCCATTCGATTTTGACCCGTTTTATTCGATATTTTAATCAATTCGATTTTGAATAGTTTTATTCGATATTTTAATCTATTCGATATTTTAATCTATTCGATTTTGACCAGTTTTATTCGATATTTTAATCATATTATTATTATTATCGTTCGTTCGTTCGTTCGTTCGTTCGTTCGTTCGTTCGTTCGTTCGTTCGTTCGTTCGCTCGCTCGTTCGTTCGTTCGTTCGTTCGTTCGTTCGTTCGTTCATTTGCTTACTTATTACTCACATGAAAGGCTCTTTGCAATAAACACTGAACAATGTAACAAGCGTGTCAAGAACGATTTTAGCCTACAAAGAATGAATAACATAAGAAGTTCAGAAAAGAGTGATTCATTTCGCATTATAGACATAAAATTACATAAAATATGAAGAAGAGATACCTTGGACTTGTTATTTCAGACCACATGTCATTCTCTTGAGAATAAGATTCTTTGTTTGAGTTATATCCATATTCATGTGTCTTCTCATGTGCCATCATTAAACAAAGAAATGATACTCTAGGGAATGACACATGGTCTGAAATTTCATCCGAGCTAAAGAGGTCCTCTTGAGTCACCCCCTCCACCTCATTTTATACCTTGTGCAAATCGGTGGCAGTACTTTCAATGAATACATTCTTCGTATCCAAAGTGATCTTGGAATGCTCCCCTGAAAATGATATAAAGTGAAGGACAATTAAAAACTGATAATTAAGAAATAAAACAGCTTTTTCATGCTCTGTTCAGTACTATGGCATGCTGGAAGTACATGTGTTTAGCTTGGAACAAAATAATTGGGGAGTATTTTACATTATGTAACTTATTTTTGTCATGGACTGCCTAGGCTTTTCCAGTCCTTCCCCAAACTCCTCACCCTCCCCCCTCGCCCCCCTCCCCAATTGCCCCCCCCCCCCCCCCCCCCCCACACCAGCTTGGTGTTCCTCTGTAAAGTATCTTATATATAGCAGCATGTAAGACATACCATTGATAATAGGAGGCATGGAAAGCACGACGCTATTACTGTCATAGATTACTGGATACACTGGCTTGTCTTTTCCTGTCTCCCCCTGCCCCTCCCACTACACCAGCTTGGTGTTCCTCTGTAAAGTATCTTATATATAGCAGCATGTAAGACATACCATTGATAATAGGAGGCATGGAAAGCACCACATTATTACTGTCATAGATTACTGGATACACTGGCTTGTCTTTTCCTGTCTCCCCCTGCCCCTCCCCCCACACCAGCTTGGTGTTCCTCTGTAAAGTATCTTATATATAGCAGCATGTAAGGCATACCATTGATAATAGGAGGCATGGAAAGCACGACGCTATTACTGTCATAGATTACTGGATACACTGGCTTGTCTTTGATGATTCCAAGGTACTGCTTCAGGTGACTCTCTCCCTGTATGACATACAAAGTATCTTTCAGACAAACATTAAAGTGCTACTACGACGAAAATCGCTCAAACTTGGATTCAGCTGAAACTTCCTAAAAATACTCTTTTAAGGTCCAATATTCACTGTATGAAGTGTTTTCTCGATATTCAGGACGAAAGTATGATATTTTTACGATTATTTTTTGGAGTCTGTGACGTCATACACTCAACATCAAACATTGCTACATATATTTCTTTGTATATAAATCCTTAATTTATTTTATTCCTATGAAGCCCAAAGGGTGGCTAATGTGCTTATTTCACATTACTTGTGACTATGATTTATATTTTGGGGTGTTTGGGTATTTCTTTCTCCCTTTACTACTGATATTTTGATCATAAACTACAAAGAAATGTATGGAGCGATGTTCGATGTTGAGTGTATGACGTCACAGACTCCAAAAAATAATCGTAAAAATATCATACTTTCGTCCTGAATATCGAGAAAACACTTCATACAGTGATTATTGGACCTTTAAAGAGTATTCTTAGGAAGTTTCAGCTGAATCCAAGTTTGAGCGATTTTCGTCGTAGTAGCACTTTAAAGATTCAAGGCAAATTGTATGGGACTTGAGGCCATAGACAGTTAATGTAGTAGTAGTACACACATCTCTCACCCCTGTGGTCTCTGGTTTGAGACTTGGCATCCCACATGTGGCTTCCAAAAAACTGTTGTTATTAACTGCCACAATGACACTTGTTACTACTACTCACTATTAACTATATAGAGCAATATTCAACATTTTTTTAAATAGCTGCATACAACAGAAGCCTATACAATTTTCAATCGCACAGATGTGTACTTACAGCATAGAGGTCCATAAGTTCAACTGCAGTGTATTCTTTAGTCTGCAAAAAGTAAAAATAACTTAAACAATCCTTTTTTTTTACTACTATTTTATTTTATTCATGATTGATAAGTTCTTACCTGACTAAGAGGTTTAAATTTAATATCCTTAGGAGGTCTAGCATCGTACAAGAATGGACCCTTCAAGGTATCATAATCATGTGTTCCTATGGCAACCAGTGTTCTGCGTCTACACAGGTTATGGTGGAGTTTGTCTTGAAGGTCGATAAAACTATCGTAACTTGTCTAAAAATTAAAGATGTTTTAATGATTTTTTAAAAATAATTTTGTTACAATTTTTTTCCATGGAAGATAGGACACACTAAAAATTGGGTTCAACCAAACACTGAAATATTGAGAATAGGACACACATTATAGCATCATTTACTACAGGAACCAGAATACCTTGAACACTTTGTTGTGGTCAGTTAATTATCGCTAACTATCTCTCATGAGCAAGTAGAAATTTGAATACAAAGGAAATCTGAAAAGCATTTTGTTAAATTATGCCAACATGCCTAATATTATCCTTTTTGCCTTTCCAGAGTTGTAGAAATGTGTTGCATATACTTTTTCTGAGATAGTGAACATGGTGCATTGAGGTCTAGCTTCAGTACAAACATCTTTTGTTTATCTTGCCTTATATGGTGTTGTTTGTACAAGCTAGACCACGATGCATCCTGTTTATCGAACTCAGAAAAGGCCTATTATGGTGCTGAATCAAGGGGCACTACAGTCAGTTAATGACATGTTATGCATCAAAAAATGGGGTCTTTCTTGTCTTTACGAGATGTATTGTATGTGACCAAGTGGATGTTGAACGGCAAAGACGATGAAACTCATTGCAGGTCTTTTCCAAGATAGGTCGCAGGAAAAGAAGTGAAACGAAAACTAAAACTTGGACTAAACAAAACCGCAACTAAACAGCACAAAATCTGGAGCAGAACTGATTTATTTTTCAAATTACGAATACTGTTGCGTGATCACTTACATCATCATTCCAAATATGGCTAGTACAAACGTAACGCAACAAACTCGAATAAATCTTCAACCAGTATGTTATCAACCAGTTTTCAACTTGGTTACATGTACATGTATTCTTGGTTAGGGTTATTGTGTTGCAGGGTATTGTTTAGCTCCAAACTCATTGTTCTTAGCTATTGTTTTATTGTCTTCATGGCTCAGGTGCCCTGCAACACCAAGAAAAAGCCAAGAAATGAAAGAAATTTGAAAAGTATGTTTCATTGGCCTTTGACTCAGTTATTGGGACAATTGATACTGAAGTCTTACCTTTGTAAAAGTGATATTCCTCAGAAGAGCAGCAACACAATGTGGTCTGACTTGAGCAGTCTGGGTTAAGCAAATATAAAACACAAAAACATTTACCTCTAAGATCAAAGATTACAATTTTTAACAATAACAACAACAAGAATATTACTTACAGGTGAGAACAATGACCCTTTTCACATCGTAACTCAATTTACATATAGTTCTATAAATGGTATATTCTATTGTTAAATGATTCTTGAGTTACTGTATTGAGAAAGCCTTGACCAGCGAAATGTCTAACATATTATAACATCTGTGCCTGAAGAAGTTCCGTCTTTTTTTTACAAGTATATTTACATAAATGAGTTATAAGAGAAAAAATAAATTTAAGCTAAAACTACACAGAATAGCTGGTGTCTTATTGTAGGGTAATTTGTATCAAAATTACTTCCTTACACTTTTAGAGATTCTCAGCCTTTCCATTTTGCCTTCAGGCTTGATAGCTTTGTATCTCGGTGCTTGCATTCTACAAATAATGAATTTAGGAAAATGAAAATGTGAATGTATAACACATCATTACATTGCTATTTGCATCACCACCTCTTTCTGTTTTACTCCGACGAAGGACTAGCATCCGAAAACGTCATCTTTTCACTGTGTATAATTTATCTTTTTATCATTACTGTTTCATTAGAAACACCAATGCAGCTCACACTAGTTTTTAGCTAGTTATCTCTTCTATTTACATCACTTACTTGTTCAGGAAGACTAATATTCCCCTTGTTAGTCCCTCAAGACAAAGCAGGTCATACCTTTAAATAAAATAAAATCGATGATAGAGATGGGATGTAATGGATGGTTGAAATGAGATACCTGAATGGATGGTTGCATGGATGAGATTATTAGTCAGATGAATGGATAGATGGATCAAGGATGAGGTAGTTAGTTGGATGGATGGATAGGATGGGTAGATGGATGGGAAGATGGATGGATGGATGGATGGATGGAGGGAGGGATGGAGGGAGAGAGGGAGGAAGAGAGGGAGGAAGAGAGGGAGGGAGGGAGGGATGGATGGATAGGATGGTAGGATGGGAAGATGGATGGATTCAGGGAGGCAATGAGAGCTAAATGGATAAATGAGTGAGTGAGTGGATGGACAGACACTAATTTATGCACAATTAAAATAAAATAAATTTAACAAAAAAACTAAATGAAAATCCCAAAAATGCTTTACAGATTATCTTTACCTGTTGGCAGGAATATCAATCTTATAAATTTCCACATCCCGTGGCTTTTGACCTTCTTCTTCAATTGTTTCAACAACCTGAACAACATCAAGTAATAGGAGTTCTTGGAATTACTTTAATTTCAAAATAAATCAATGAGAAGCAATGGTGGTGTGCGTGCTAATATGGCACACTCAAATTGGGTTTGATTCCCATTCTCGGTGTCACGTGAGTATAGTTCCTTTTTGGTTCTCTCCTGCGCTTTCTGGGTTTTTTTCTAAGTTCTTCGTTGTTCCTCCCTCTGCAAAAATCAACTTCTACGTTCTAATTCAATCTTTGGGCTTTCACCTATTGGACCTTAGGGTTCTGTTGTGATTGTCCCACACTGTGACATAACAGCCAAAGTTAATACATTTTCAATACATATTTCTTACCACATCATCTAACTCTAGTCCAAAATCAAAGCATAATTGATCAAATTCTTCATTTGCTGAAAGTAGAAAGAAAGAAATGTATCAAATTTAAACCAGTAACACGTGTACAGCTAATTTAAAATAGGCTGGTGAAGGTTTCGTTGCATATACTGCATGTTGGTTACCAACCCCGTGTTTTATTTACGTGAAAGTAATATCAGCACAGAAAATGATATACCAGAAAAAATTTGGAAAAATTCCATATTGTTGTGACATTGCCCATAAACAAGTGCATATTAGGCTTGGTATGCAACATGCAGCAAAACCTTCAATAACCTTATGAAATAGATGTATATGGGAACATTTGCTCATTATGTCCTATATTGTGGGAGGAGGGGGAGGGCAATAGGGAGGGCAAGAGAGCAAGGGGGAGGCCAAGGAGGAGGTCAAGGGGGAGGCCAAGGAGTAGGTCAAGGGGGAGTCCAAGGAGGAGGTCAAGAGGGAGGGCACAGGGGAGGACATGAGGGAGGGGAGGAAGAGGGGAGGAGGGAGTAGGAAGGTGTTGGTCAGTGAAAGATGGACACAATTTTTCGAATCATTCATTAATACATTAACTTGATTATGATAGTAGGTCATACATTCTTACTCTAGACGGATACTTTGGGGATAGAGGGTGGGGTACAAATTGTACTTTTGTTTAAACCCCTGACTTCCTACAATATTATAAACGACCAGTCTCAACATTGGGCAGTTGCATTTTTAGTCCGCACACCCCCTATTGAGGACATTCGGAAAATCCAAGGGAGGGGTGGTCTGTAAAAGTTGGATTTCCAAGGGAGGGGTATCTTGAGTTCTTTGGAAAATCCAAGGGAGGGGTGGTCTGAAAACGTTGGATTTCCAAGGGAGGGGTATCTTGAGTTCTTTGGAAAATCCAAGGGAGGGGTGGTCTGTAAAAGTTGGATTTCCAAGGTATGGTTTATTGTATGGTTAATTGGAATCCTGGCAATGTTGTTAAAAGATGGATAACTCAATGATAGAAATGAAAGGGGTCAATTAAAATCGTCAATTATCCTTGGGAAGATTAATTAATCAACTAAAATTAATAATCTAATTAATTTACTGGAATTACAGGAAGATGGGAAAGTGTCAGGTTTTCAGTAAAATTTCAAATTTTTTTGAAATATCTGCTTTTACTCAATGCAAAGCAAATATATCGGAAAAAGTGGCAAATCTTATTATCGATCGTGGCCCACATGGGTATATACCTGATTTAGATTCAAAATTTTTGGTTTTAAGTGTAACATGTAGACCTTGCATACGGCAAAATGCAACTGCAAAGAGTATTAAAACAGTATACAATGTTTAATAGTTTGCAAAATTCAAAATTATGAGGTAAATTCTAAGACACAAACATAGTAAAAACTAACAGTATTGATTTATTACATGTAAGTTCGAATTTGTTCATGTCTTTTCACATTTCATAATTTAAAACCGAGTACACATATTACAGCTGGTTCAGTTGGGGTAATCCTTGAAAATAAACATCCCAATCATCTGTTATGCCTGGCGGGGATACTGAAGATGGAACCAGATCGTAATCGTAGTTGTCTTCCTCGTCAAAGTCAATTGGTTCTTGGGCTTGTTGGTATTCTGCATAGAACGTTTCTTGTCCAGGGTCGTCTTGCTCCTGATATCGATAGCTATCACTTTCTTCACTGTCATCGTGGTTTTCATTGTCCTTGCAGTCTTCCGAATCCTGTGCACTACAGGAGCTTCTGCTACCGACATTTATTTCTTGATCCTTTATAGTATCGTTTTGTTCCTGAATTTATAAAAAGACGCGTATAAATTTACTTTTTTTAGTAATATTTAGATGATACTTCAACACGTACAACGGCAGCAACAACGGCATTTGAAAACACTTCCGAATAGACGGATAAAAAATTGGCTTGAAAAAAACAACCAAGGTAAAATAGTTTTCATAGTTATCTAGCGACAAACAAACTTCATAAACATATTTTCAAAATCAGTTCAAATTCAATCATTTCGTATTAAAAGTAGCAATGGCAAGCCGAATGCTTTACATGGTCCAAAAAGAGTTTGTTGTGGGTACCGAGTCTTGGGTCAATAGTATTTACAAAATTTTGAATCAGGTTCCCAAACGTGACAACATAATAGACTGAAATGACACTGTCACTTTGGGTCTTATAAAGTCGCATATGATTGATAAGTATATAATTACTTGTCGTAATGAAGACGTGAATGTTTGCCAACCTCGGACAATTGATTCTTACTAACCTTTAGTTTGCGCAGATGACTATTCGGGATAATTCCTGCAAGAGTCCGGGCAACGTTTTCGCTTTTGCATTGTATGCAGTAAATGCAAGGCATGACAATGCCACCTCCCACTTCAAATAAACCTTTGTTTGATTCTCTGAGGCCGGCTGTGGGGGAACTGAAAATAGTAAAAAAAAATCGTCGAGCTTTTGCATTTTTATTTTTATTTTGTTAATTCTTAATATGAATTTTTACTTACCACACGATGCACAACACTTGCCCCCGAACTTTAAATGGAGCAATAAGTCTCGCCAGCTCTCTTGGCATAGATGCTTGGATAGTCCCATCCTTACTTAAAACAAAAAATGCATTCTCATCATGCACGGAATTCATTTTCGTCAGAATATATTCTTTGCCCACTTCAAGCACAGCTTGAGTGGCATGAAACCCTTTTAAAACGCTGTTCACACCAACAAAAAGAGCGGACATATTTTAGATTTGCCTTATATATTAATATTCGTTGATGCACGCTCGTAGTGGGATGTGTATGGCTAACACTGATTGGTTTGATCCTCCCTATTTCCTGCGGATATGACTAATACGCCGAGTATAATGGGTGGGCTGTTTTCGCTAATTGGATTTCATCCGTAGGGAAGCATAAAAGCGCAAGTTTAAACTATACTCATCACCGAGTAATCATGGATGTTTTGACTTTGATAAATGATGAAAACGATGTGCCTTCCAGTTCTCTTTTTGAAGTTAATCCAGGATGTTTTCTTTCGGATTTGAGAACTAGAATAATGGAAGAAGTTCCGGATTTGCTGCCCCACGATTTTCGATTCCTTTTTCCTTCATCTGGCGTTCGTATTTCCCTACGACAAGAGGCACGCGTCGCAGTTAAAGCGGTCTCATACACTGAGGGAGTAGGCCACTACATGCGTTTTGTTGAGGAAAAAAGAGATCCTACATATCCTCCGGAAAAGAAAGAACAAACCGTCTTCGACCTTGGTGAATCAGTGTGCCCACCCACATCAACCTCTTCTGTGAAGCAAGTCTGTGAAAAAGAACCAAACAAGGAACCTATCCCTGAGCAGGCTACTGTAATGGGCCTTAAATCACCCGAAGCATGGCTACTTAAAGGGATCAAAATATACAAGGAAAAGGAGATTGAAGATGCACGTGGCAAAGAAAAAGAAAGGCGAATCTTCTGGAATGCAAAGGCCAAAATTCTTGCCAAGTCTAATTTGAAAAAAACTCAAATTCATGAGGAAATACACAATGCTTGGCGATTAAAGAAAACTGAAATCCTTTTAGGAGAAAGCAGTGGTGTCCGTATGGCATCCACGAGTATGAAGAAAGGAACATTAGAAAAAAATAAAGAAAGAGTTCAATTAGCTAAGAGAGAGTGTGAAACTCTAAGTGACAAGATAAAGGAGCTAATGAAGACTGAGTCTGCCAAGACCGAGCAACAGATGATTGAACTAAGAGGACTCCAATCGAATTTCGATATAGCTCGAAGTACCCTAAGAAAAGCCCAAGACGCTTTAAGAAAAAACATTAAAAAATCAAGCTAAATACTTGGTTTAAATGATATCTTTGTTATTGTTCATTCCTTTGTTTACTTTGATTTGAAATTACGAATTTTAGTAATCTTTTATATAGCATAATTCAATTCCATGACTATTTTTAGGATCAATCCCAGAAGAAAAAATTATGGTGCTATGAACATTTTTGGTATAATTTCTAAGAAACGAAATGTAAGAAAAAATGAAGAATAATTTTTTTAATTGCTGGTTCTGTTTTTGCTGGTCACTGAGCCCCGTCCACACTATGCCGGATAAATTTGAATCCGCAACTTTATTTATCCGGTTAGGCATTCCGTCCACACTAGTCCGGATGAATCCGGAACAATTTTCCACCAAAAACGGAACTTAACATTTCGTAACCGGAACGTTTCGAATACGCTGACGTCATGACTTCATGTGATTTTCCTGCCCGAGTCCTTCTCGGAAGCGATCATAGGCATGTTGTTGTCGCTTGTTTTGGTTTAAGCATCGCACTTTATAAAATGCTTTCGATACATCGACGTTGTTGCTATGCAATAGACCCCAACGAGTTCAAAAATACAAACCATACATCATCATGACCCTTAACAAAAGCTCTATTTATTACGGGCTGATTTAGACATTTTAAGATTAAGACCTTTTTCCTTCGTGTAAATAACGCTTAAATAGCGGGAAGTTGGCGGGAAGGCTAATAATTTACCGCGAGCTCAATTTCGGATTCATTGTCAAAGTAATTATGCATATAAAGATCGAAAGCAACTTTTAATCATATTTCTGTCAGAGGGGTCCGACAAAGCTCTATTTCCGGTATTTTGTAATCTATAAGGATTAACACAGAAAAGTCTGTGTGTTCCGTGAAATCTTATGCAAGCTGTGATTTCCGGTTTCTTCTCCAGTATTTATTAACACCCTCTCTTGACCCAATATTCATTTATAATTTTTATACCGTTAGTATGACACAGAAAATGTATGCAACAGTGCATGTGATCGACGAAAACCAAGATTTAGTTATAGAGTTTCCGAGCATCGCTCTAGATATGACGCTTGAGAAATTAAGAGAATTAATTTCTAAAGAAAAACCGCGCATGAAGGCAATCTTCAAGTTCACCCATAGAATGGTATCGTTGTCCACGAAACAAGAGAGCATGCTGCGGCTGCGACAAGTGATGACCAATATTGAAAATTCCCAGCCACCAGCGTCCCAAGTTCACATGCGATTTACTGAAAGACCTTCAACATCGGGTAATTGTTCTGCTCCACCTCAAAAAAGATGTTTTGATCCTTCCGAATCCAATTTGGATCCACGGAAGCGAATGAAGACCTACAGCAAGATAGAGATTGATACGCCAAGCATCACCTGGTTTGAGCGGCAAAGAAGGGAATTTTGGAACGATTTTGGAAAAAAGATTAGCAGGCATCCCATTTATGGTTCGTGGTCCATTCAGGAGCAACATGGAATAATTGACACTGAATGGACTCTAAGATACACAGAACTACTAAAAGTAGAAGCTGATAAACACTTAATAAATGATGAAATAGGCGAGCAGAGGAAACGAAACCTACTGAAAAATATTGAAAAACTTTCGAAGGCAGATTTTGATCGAAATGCTTCATATCAAAGAATTGTAGAGCTAAACCAAGTCACTGTAGAAAATAAGGAAATCATTGAAGCTGAAGAAAACGTACTTCATGACTTATTTTCTAAGCTGAAACTTGCTCAGGCTGATCTAGTGAAAAGCTTAAATTGGGTAGGCCAAGGCAAAGCTAAATATGAAGACGCGGGGACAAATGACGGAAAAATAGAAGAGCTCACGCTTGATGAAACTGAGGGGCTGGCAAAAAATATCAAAGAAGAACATGATATTGATGTTTTATAAGATCTTATGTAAATAGTTAAGAAATTGTAATTAGTTTTTCTTGAAAGTTTCTATTTTCTCGCATTTATGGAATGATTCTATCATAGGAATAAACATCATTTTTGGGCACATACTATTTGATTTCTTTTATTATACGGCCAAAATTTCTTAATGTACAGCTGCCAAATCGGGGTTTGCACAATGACCGACTCAGTAAATGATTTGCACAATTATCACGGTAAGGCGAATCGTCGCACATAGATAAAAGTCGGCATTGTTTTGTATTTATCACTTATTACTTCGGTAGTAGTAGAAGTGAGTGCTTGCATCGGATTACGGAGTTACTCAATTTAAAAATGAATATTCCAAGTGAAAAAACCGTCAGCGCAGATTTGTTTACTTTGAAGCGAGCAATTGAAGCTGGAAATAGAGATGTTGCTCTTTACCTTGTAGAGGTATATGAAAAATATCTCCCGAAGAGTGATCAGACAAGCACATGGGACAGCACGTGGAAAATTGATGAATTATCTAGGTGCATAATGCCAAGAGATATTCCCCCCGATTCCACACCAATCAAGTCGACTGGCAACGGAAACTGTCTCTTTAATTCTGTTTCTTTACTACTATGTGGAGAAGAAAATTTAAATGCTGTGCTTCGTCTCCTGACCGCTGCAGAGTTATTCTTAAATGCCGACTTCTACGCAAATCATCCAAGGTAAGCAAAGACAACAGTACATGCCGAAAAAGCAGATATTCATATTAAATGACAGAAATAATAAATATTCCACTCTAGTTGATCAGACATATAAAGGCTTCTGGTTTTCTGTAAATATATGACAAGCGAAGCCAAATTTAAAACTTTGCACGCCAAAGTCCCCACAAAGTTTTTACCCTGACACCGGAAACAACAAATGTCTGGTATTTTGAACAGGGTCGCACTAGAGATCTATACCGATTTTTGAATGTCAACGTTCAACAGAAGTAGTAACGGGCGCGTAATCAAAGCGTACCTAAAACTGTGCTTATTTGTTGTCCTTCTTGTAGTTTTGACTCTATAACTTTTAAACAAATTGATTTGGTTTTACACGATGCGATATCTGAATGTCTTAAATCGAAATGTATCAACCCGCAGTCACTAATAAACTCGTAATTGATAGAAAATAATCTTTTTTTAAAGTTTTGGTAGGATTGTATCCTTTCAGAACACATTTTAGGGGCATAATAATCGCTCTCTGGTTTTATTCTAACAGCCATACTAACAAGCGATGACAGTTCTCGCTGCGATTTCTATTGTTTAGAGAAACTTTGACCAAAAGTTCCAGCTTCGAACATGTTCGACGGCTCCTTTGATAATTTGGTCGCTTGGCAAATTTTTCGTGGACGGGCAAACTTACGGTCGCACTAGAAATCGTCTTGCGATGACAGATTCAGTCGGATTAAGACACCAAATTCTACCAAACCTAGTGCGACCCGGGCCCAATCACGATATGTTGACAGAAATATGACAGATACTGATTTAGTCTGTAACTTCGTAATTTTTTAACTTCCTAATTTTGTAACTTCGTAACTTGTAATGCTATTTCCAGGGAACCGAAAAGTCCAGTTTCTACCCTTGCCGACTTCGCCATTGATATTTCAGTCAGTTGGCAAAGATTTGATGGACGTTTAAATCTACGTTCGCACTAGAAATTTGGACTCGTGACTCCGGGCGCCAACAGTTAAAAAAAAAATTTCAAATTTCAAATTTCGAAATCGATATTTATTAGATTTGAAATGGTTTCAAGAATTTATTACTTTAATGAAGCTAAGTGCTCTAAAATAGATTCCCGCGAAAAGCGATAATTCCTTCGGTTAGATCTATATGAAGATCTGGTCAACATTTCTCGTTGAACCTTTGTTTCTGGCTAAAAAGTGCTTTGCTGCTTAATTCTTTAAGCGAATTTAAATATGTAGCTCTATGTTTTGGTCTCCTGGTGAAAGGAATATTAGAAAATTTAAATTATGCAAAGAAAATTAATATTACATGTTATATATATATAAATTAATTAATCTCAGGATTTTGTACGATTTTAACATGAAACATATAACTTTACCAACAAAGGTTTACAGACGCAAGTACAAACTACAGCACAACATCGCTCTTTGTGATGTCTCTGTCGGTCGACCGTAATGGATGGACATAAAAGACTCATTGCTTAAAACAACAAGCAACACAAACATGTATACAAAGAAATTGGTCTGGTTTTAATACATATGATGGCGCTTTCATCTATCGTTGGTATACCAATCTTTTCCGTATATCCAGAGTTAAATCTAGCCATCAGACCACTTTTCCATGGCCTTATTAATCCTCGTGGTAAAAAAAGGGGCGACGGAGAGTACTTCACATAATGTTTACTAGAGACGGCAATCTTGATAACAATAAAGGAACAGCATTCCAGCCGAACCATTTTCTGGCCTATTTTTCCATCTAAAACGATACTATTTTTACAGAGTTTGATTTTCCACCACTAGTACCTTCTAGCACTGGCAAGAAACAAAAAGAAAACCTTTACCACAGAAAAAAAAGGAAACAAGAGATGAAAAAGTGCTCAATTCCGCGTGCCTCTGTGTTATATAGATCTGATAGTGACGAGAACAGCAAAGACAAAGATGACGATGGTTTGTAGATAATTCTTCTCTTGCCTCCCATTCCTGTGCCTCTGTACCTCTTGTGAATCTTGATAGTGACGAGAACAGCAAAGACAAAAATGACGATGAAGTAAATAATTTCTTCTCTTGCCTCCCCTTCCTGTGCCTCTGTACCTCCTGGAATCTTGGATAGTGACGAGAACAGGCAAAGACAAAGATGACGATAAAGTAAATAATTCTTCTCTTGCCTCCCCTTCTGTGCGCTCTGTACCTCTTGTGAATCTTGATAGTGACGAGAACAGCAAAGACAAAGATGACGATGGTGTAGATAATTCTTCTCTTGCCTCCCCTTCCTGTGCCTCTGTACCTCCTTTGTGAATATTGATAGTGACGAGAACAGAAAAGACAAAGATGGACGATGGTGTAGATAATTCTTCTCTTGCATCCCCTCCTGTGCCTCTGTACCTCCTGTGAATCTTGATAGTGACGAGAACAGCAAAGACAAAGATGACGATGGTGTAGATAATTCTTCTCTTGCCTCCCCCTTCCTGTGCCTCTGTACCTCCTTGTGAATATTGATAGTGACCGAGAACAGCAAAGACAAAGATGACGATGGTGTAGATAATCTTCTCTGCCTCCCCCTCCTGTGCCTCTGTACCTCCTGTGAATAGTGATAGTCACGAGAACAGCAAAGAACAAACCAAAATGACGATGGTGATGACTTATAGCCCTTCTTCCTCTCTTCCTTCTCTCCTTGCCTCCCCCGCCTGTGCCTCTGTACCCAAGGGAAGGGTCCTGGTGGAGGATGGAGTGTGGACAAATATTGAGACTGGAGAACAGCAAAGAAACAAAATGACCTTTTTTAGACGTTTTCATGCAAATTTGTCACGGTCTTAGGTATAATACTAGAGGTAAACCATTGGGAGCTTCTGTATACCAATGAGAAAAGGGAAATCTTAAATCTTTGCTACTCTTCCAGTAGGTTCACGGGAAAATGGTTTGATCGGGGAACGAAGGACTGGAGGAGCCGGGGGGAGGGGAGGAGTGG